>NW_027286806.1:245000-297500 GCF_022747635.1 Hetaerina americana | reverse complement strand
TGGTCACTCGGCCCCTGTAGCATCTAATGCTACAAGTGACACCAAGGTGAACAAATATAGTGAAGTATCACTTGAAGGGGCTGAACATCTTGTTCTGCATATGACATGTGAGGAGGAGAAGAAACAGCAGCTGCAGAATTTGTTGGAATTACATGGCGGCTTGCTGCAGGAATTGGGCGAATTCATTAGAGGAAAGTCCAATGTCCATAAGGCCATCCAGAGTAAGGTGGCGAGTCTGACATCCAGTTGGCATCGGATTGCGGAGTTCGGCGGAACAACGAAGGTTGTCGAACAGAAGCCGATAAGGTTTGCAGCAGGTACACGTTCCACTTCTACGCAGACCAAGAATGTGGAAGACAAGGCTACAAATACGATATCTACCCAGACCCGGCGCGAGAAACGAGGTGTGCGAGAGAGCAATACAGGGGCGTCGGAGCCAGGGGGATCTGAAAAGGGTCTGCGCGTAATTGCAGCGGGGAGCGGGAGAACTCAGCTGATGCCGCAGCCGGCGGGTCAGGTGGAAGTGAGGGAAAAACAACTAGAGGAGTATCCGCAACTTGTAGCACCGGAGGAAAGAGAAGGTGAAAGGCAGGTACAGAGTAAGAAGAGGAGGCCTCAAAAGAAGGACAAGCTAAAAAATCCGCAACGGCCGGCCAAACAGCGCAGAAGGGTCATGCCGAATGCGCTCATTGTTGAGGCGAAAGCCGAAATGAGCTACGCGGAAATCCTAAGCCATATGAAGAAAGACCAAGCGCTGAATGATAAAAGCACCTCAGTGCATAGGATCCGTAGGACAAAGGGCGGTGGTTTGCTCTTTGTTCTTACGAAGGAGAGCACCGAAAAGGCGTCTGAACTGTGTTCTGTCATGGAGAAGGCTCTGGGTGGGAATGCCACCATCAAGTGTAAAACGCAAGAGCTGGATGTGGAAATTAAGGACATGGACGAAGTTACTACAAAGGAAGAAGTTTTGGAGGCCATCCAGCGCGACCTTGGCGAAGGCTGTGGCATAACCCTGGCATCGGTTAAATCCCTCAGGTTTACGTACGACAGAACCCAGACTGCGGTCGTAAGACTGTCAGCACTGGTGGCCAAGAAGCTCTTAGAGCGCGAGCGAATCCGCATTGGATGGACCTCTTGCCGTATAAGAGAGATAGTGAGGCCCCTGAAGTGCTTCAAGTGCTGGAGCTTTGGCCATCTGTCTAGAAACTGCAAAAGTGAAGTAGACAGGTCAAGATGCTGCATCAAATGCGGTAAAGAAGGTCACAAAATCGCGGAGTGCAAGGCGGATGCGCACTGTGCCCTATGTGATGGCAAATGTGACATGGAGCTTGCTAGCCATATAGCAGGCAGTCGTCGATGCCCGGTGTATGTGCGGGCACTCCAGGTTGCTGTTAAGCTCAGGAAATGAGGGTACTGCAGCTAAACCTCCAACATTGCAGGGTAGCAAAGGATCTGCTCATGCAGACGGTGCGGGAGCTGAAGCCGAACCTGGCCATCCTCTCGGAACCCTACAGGCATCTGGATAACCAACCTTGGGTGTTCGATGGAACTGGGATGGCTGTGATCTGGTCCTGCGGGAGGTCTCCATTTCAGGATACTGGCTGCCAGACGGACCATGGTTTTGTGAGAGTAAAGGTCCAGGGTGTACATTTTTACAGCTGCTATGCACCACCCAGTTGGACTCTGGACGAGTTCCAGGATTTCCTTACCATGCTGGTTTCAGATGCGAAGGATCGCTTCCCGGTAGCCATTGCCGGCGATTTCAACGCATGGGCGATGGACTGGGGCAGCAGGAGGACGAATACAAAGGGGCAAGCCCTGCTTGAGGCTTGGTCCGCCCTAGATGTGGTCCTACTGAACACAGGTAGTGAGCCAACCTTCGTCAAGGGAGAGTCCTCATCTATAGTGGACCTCACCTTTGTGAGTAGTAGTCAAGTGAAGGGAGACCGTTTCTCGTGGAAGGTGACGGACATTTACACCCACAGTGATCATCAGGCCATACTGTGGAAGATAAATGAGGATGCGAAGCGAGGGGCGAAACCACCAAGATCGAACTCAAGGGGCTGGAGAGCCAAGCTGTTCGAAGCTGATCTCTTTTGCGAGGCATTGAACACTAGTCCTGTGAAGGGAGTAAAAGGGAGAGAAAAAAAACCACACTAACACACACACACCACACACACAAGCACACACCACACACACACACACACACACACACACACACACACAAACACACACCACCCACACAAACACACACCACACACACACAATCACAAACACACACACACTCACCACACACACACACACACAAACACACACCAAACACACAAACACACACCACACACACCAAACACCCAAATACACACCAAACACACACACACACACACCACACACACACCACACACAGACACCACACACACACACCACACACACAAACACACACTTTTGATGTGCTCTGTGTGTTTAGTGTGTGTGTGTGGTGTGTGTATTTGGTGAGTGTTTGTGTGTGTATGGTGTGTGTTTGTGTGTGTGGTGTGTGTGTGTGGTGTGTGTTGTGTGTGTGTGGTGTGTGTGGTATGTGTGTGTGTGGTGTGTGGTGTGTGTGTGTGGTGTGTGTGTGGTGTGTTTGTGTGTGTGGTGTGTTTGTGTGTGTGGTGTGTGTTTGGTGTTTGGTGTGTGTGTGTGTGTGTGGTGTGTGTGTGTGGTGTGTGTGTGTGGTGTGTGTGTGGTGTGTGTGTGGTGTGTGTGTGGTGTGTGTGGTGTGTGTGGTGTGTTTGTGTGTGTGGTGTGTTTGTGTGTGTGGTGTGTGTGTATGTGTGGTGTGTGTGTGTGGTGTGTGTGTGTGTGGTGTGTGTGTGTGTGGTGTGTGTGTGTGTGTGGTGTGTTTGTGTGTGTGGTGTGTGTTTGGTGTGTGGTGTGTGTGTGTGTGTGGTGTGTGTGTGTGTGGTGTGTGTGTAGTGTGTGTGGTGTGTGTGGTGTGTGTGGTGTGTGTGTGGTGTGTGTGTGGTGTGTGTGTGTGTGTGGTGTGTGTGTGTTTGTATGGTGTGTGTGGTGTGTGTGTGGTGTGTGTGTGTGTGTGGTGTGCGGTGTGTGTGTGTTTGTGTGTGTGTGGTGTGTGTGTGTGGTGTGTTTGTGTGTGGTGTGTGTGTGTGGTGTGTTTGTGTGTGGATGTGTGTGTGGTGTGTGTGTGTGTGTGTGTGTGTTTGTGTGTGTGGTGTGTGGTGTGTGTGGTGTGTGTGGTGTGTGTGTGTGTGGTGTGTGTGGTGTGTGTGGTGTGTGTGTGTGTGGTGTGTGGTGTGTGGTGTGTGTGGTGTGTGTGGTGTGTGTGTGTGTGTGGTGTGTGGTGTGTGTGGTGTGTGTGTGTGTGGTGTGTGTGTGTGTGGTGTGTGTGGTGTGTGTGGTGTGTGTGGTGTGTGTGGTGTGTGTGTGTGTTTGGTGTGTGTGTGTTTGGTGTGTGTGTGTGGTGTGTGTGTGTGTGTGTGTGTGTGGTGTGTGGTGTGTGTGTGGTGTGTGTGTGTGTGTGTGTGTGTGTTTGTGTGTGTGGTGTGCGTGTGTGGTGTGTGTGGTGTGCGGTGTGTGTGTGTGTGTGTGTTTGTGTGTGTGTGGTGTGTGTGTGTGGTGTGTGTGTGTGGTGTGTGTGTGTGTGGTGTGTGTGTGTGTGGTGTGTGTTTGTGGTGTGTTTGTGGTGTGTTTGTGGTGTGTGTGGTGTGTTTGTGTGTGTTTGTGTGTGTTTGGGTGTTTGGTGTGTGTGTGTGGTGTGTGTGTGTGGTGTGTGGTGTGTGTGTGTGGTGTGTGTGTGGTGTGTGGTGTGTGTGGTGTGTGTGGTGTGTGTGTGTGTGGTGTGTGCTGTGTGGTGTGTGTGGTGTGTGTGGTGTGTGCTGTGTGGTGTGTGTGGTGTGTGTGGTGTGTGTGTGTGGTGTGTGTGTGTGTGGTGTGTGGTGTGTGTGTGTGTTTGGTGTGTGTGTGTGTTTGGTGTGTGTGTGTGGTTTGTGTGTGTGGTGTGTGTGTGGTGTGTGTGTTTGGTGTGTGTGTGTGTGTGTGTGTGGTGTGTGTGTGTGTGTGTGGTGTGTGTGTGTGTGTGTGTTGTGTGTGTGGTGTGTGTGTGGTGTGTGTGTGGTTTGTGTGTGTGGTGTGTGTGTGTGTGGTGTGTTTGTGTGTGTGGTGTTTGGGTGGTGTGTGTGGGTGGTGTGTGTGTGTGGTGTGTGTGTGTGATGTGTTTGTGTGTGTGTGGTGTGTTTGTGTGGTGTGTTTGTGTGGTGTGTTTGTGTGTGGATGTGTGTTTGGTGTGTGTGTGTGTGATGTTTGTGGTGTGTGTGTGTTTGGTTTTAATGTGTGGTGTGTGTGGGTTGTGTGTATGTGTGGTGTGTGTTTATGTGTTTGTGGTTCGTGTGTTTGTGTGTGGTGTTTGGTGTTTGGTGTGTGTTGTTTGTGATTGGTGTGGTTTTTGTGTGGTGTGTGTGTGTGGTGTGTGTGGTGTTTGTGATTGGTGTGGTGTGTGTGTGGTTTGTGGTGTGTGTGTGTGGTGTGAGTTTGTTTTTGCGTGTGGTGTTTGTGTATGTGTGTTCGGGGGTGTTCTGTTTTTTGTGTGTAGTTTGGTGTTTGTAGTGTGTGTATTTGTGTTTGTGTTTTTGTGTGTGTGGTTTTTTTTTATGTGTGTGTTCGCTGAGGAGGAGGGTAATATGTTGAGGAAGGTTTGAAGTTTGCTACCTCTAAGAACGATTCCGAAGTCGACATTAAAAAACTAGCCGCAGATAGCGAGGTTGCCCTTCGGAACCAATCTCTGGTTACCAAACACCAAGTTGCTGAAATCATCATGTCCTCATTGAAGGAAGCAGTTCCAACAACGACCCGGTCTTTCAGCCTTCAGCAACATACGTCCACCCTCCGACCTCTGAGGAAGACAATTGGCAAGGAATATCTCATCATCCAGAAAGCTGTCAAGGGATTTAGTGTCGTATTTGTTGGATAAACGAATGTATGCGGAAAAGTGCCTAGAGTTTATCAACAACAATCCTATTCTCTGTTATCGAAAGACCCAACCGCGAGTTTCCAAAGTGAAGAGAAACGTGCACTGTCCAAGTGTCAGTTTTTAAATGCTAGGGAAAATTGTAGTTTAACCCGAATGAACCCCTCCGCCCCCAGGTTGTACGGACTCCCCAAATTACACAAACAAGCCATACCTATTCGGCCTGTCATCTCAGCTGTGTCCGCTCCTTCACACCTTCTGGCACGAAAATTAAACGTAATGCTCCGAGATCTCACAGGTTTTAAACCTTAAATATGGAGTTAAAACCTCAATAGAGCTAGCCCGAAAATTGAAAGATATTAATGTCCTGGAAAGAGCGAGACTAGCTTCCTTTGACATTAGCAATTTATTTACTTGTGTACCCATATCGGAAACTTTGCTTAGGTTGGAAGTACTACTCAAGGATTCCACCATTGCCCAAAATATCTCAGACGAATCGGTCCCCCTCATCAAAATGACAGTTAACCGGAAATATTTAGTTTCAACCACACCCTTTACAGCCAAACAGATGGGTTAGCTATGGGTTCCCCACTGTCCCCCTTCCTAGCCGAAGTCTTCCTCAATTCTGTAGAATAACATCTTTTTAATGCTGACAATCAGCATAACAAAAATGTGGGCTATTGGTTTCGTTAAGTAACGATATACTATGCCTATGGCCCGGAACCAATCGACAGTTAGACTCCTTCCTTAATTTCCTAAACACACTTCTTCGGAATATCTCCTTCTCCAAGGGAAAAGACGTCAACGGCACCATCAACTTCCTCGACTTGACAATCACAATTAGGGATAATAGACATGAATTTGCAATGCAACACACACTAGGAAATTCTGGTACCCGAAATTCAGAAAATTCGGGCGGATCTGAGGGTGCCCAGAGAGGGTACTCCGGGAATCGAACTTGGGACCTACGGTCAGTACGGCGTCTGACCCCTGGGCTACCACGTCCACCTATATTTAATATAACTCCTCATTCTAATTTCTATTTCCTAATGAGACTCCTCCTGTCTATTCTTAAATTAATATTAAGTCGTCGTGTCGCATTTCTAATACACTCCTATCAACCACCTGTGCATCCAAGCCATTAATTTTTAGTTATTTTGTACCTTTCCCCTTATCTCTCCTTCTTTCATTACAATCTTTAAACTATCTCCTTGCCAAGAATTTTTCTTACTAGTGTATGCTTCTTCCGTCATTATAAAATTTTAATTTAATTCGATGACATTACCAGTACCCTTTTATGCGGTTCTATGTTTGTTATTAGAGGTAGTCATTTTTTATAAAATGTTTATAATAAATACAACCTTAGTACTCGTTTAGGCATTGGCTCACGTTTTTATATCTCCGTTTTCATTGCTAGAGCTGGATAATTTCCAATCGAGATTTTAGTTATTCAATCCACTTTTTCAATAATGGAGTGGGTTTTATGTACTCTTTACCTATTACCCTCGCCTTCAGGAACACTTTCTAATTTTTTCCAAAGTCTAAAATGGTGAATTTCAAACAAATTTAATTCTCTGAGCTTGTTTGATCATAGATTAGCTATTTCATGATTTCGATTATATTTAATGATTTCATTACTTTACTATTGGTCCTTTGGCTACATTTCCGATGAAAACCAATTACTATTCATTCGTTTTTTTTCTTTTTTATTCACTTCTGCATGCATGCCATTAACAACGCAACAAACCATTCCATCCTTCGTTTATTTTTGCTTTCATTTTTGGTACTGAAAAATATTTAACACCGCCGGGATTTAAACCCTGACCCTGTGGGTAGGAATCCAGTACGATAGCCACTGCAACATCACGATCCCCTTGGCATTCGTCCCTGGGGACTCGTGAGATGTAAACAGAAAACCAGAATACCGTATTTCCACAACCACCAAACTGAACAGCCCTGGCCTCAGTTACCTTTTTATGTTACGCAAACTGAATTCCCGCTTCAGGGTAAACAGATCCAATCCAGAGATGGAGAGAGACATTTGACGGAGAAGACTATGAGCCTTCCGTAAGAAACGTAACAAGACTGTTCCAAGAAGTGACAACAACGTCACGTTAAGTGTTTGACCCGGAGAGAACTGTTTTCAAGGGGGCCCTGAACAATAGTTTGGTGTTGTATTAACCTTTGTTAATTATGAAGCTCTTCATTTGTTAAAATGAGATCACTTTGAATGGATTCTTTACGTTTACATATACGTCACGTGATTGTTGTTCCCAGGGTTGCTATAGTTTTGAGTGAGTTTTCTGTTGAGGAGCGAATGAGCGAATGGGCATTTGTGCGAGTTTGCTTCCTTACAGTTTTGGAATTTCATTAATGCTTTCTCCGTCGGCATCCATCGATAACAAACTATCAAAGAAAGTCCTTCTGTGAGCGAACAAATTAATTACTCCATGGTCGAATCTCACAGAGCTTACAGAGTATATATGACCTTGGCGATATTGCTAGAATGCGAAAGTGCCACGATGACTGTTTGAAAACATTGTTTCTAAGTTTTATAGCAAGTGGCTTTTATGGCGTGAAAGATTTGTTTCTGCGAGTGTTGCTAGATAGATAGTTTTAACTGGAATTCTTCGATAGGAGTTTTAATCTGTTGTCAGGAATGGGGTAATCACTTAAATTAGAAAATTAAATTAAGCCAAGGGAATACATTTTGACGTTGGAAGTCATGTGGAAACATAGGTCGTGTTTTAGTAAAGCACGTGTTCAATTACTAAGTCACTTCTTTCGTGGAAATATGTTGTGATTATCCATAAAGTTATGCAGGAAATCAAAAAAAGTTATCCTTACGGTCGAAATAGTTGCTGTCTATCTTAATTTTCAATTTCTGAGTTATGATGACAATTTTGAGTGCATTTAACTTCAGAATTCCTCTTCTGGTAAAGGGATTAATACACTCCTGTATCGGGATTTAAGTTTATGCATTTTTTGAACTCGGCTAGGTCTTTAAAATCATTTGTTTTGCTAGAGATAAATAGCACTATTCCTTCACTTTTTCATCGCTACACCTTCCGAATATACGTTTCACGAACGCCAGTTTTTTTAGCGCCCTTCCTCGAATCGTGCGTGTGCGTTTGTCATATTTATGGTCCATTGCCGATTAAGCTTTTATATTTGTCACAACATAATTAATTTCTTTTTGGTGAAGCGAATTTCTTCAATTTAAAAATAGATAAAGGAGCTTACATTTTCTTTTTAATTCTCAACCTCACCCAGCAAATTCTTTTGTCGTTGGAAATTACGTAATATTCATCCCAAGTAAAGTTTTTATGTGACGGAAAGGAAAATAATAGCAAGACAATTTTTTCCAATGTTTTCTCGATTATTTTATCGGGAGTGACATTTGGCCTTGCATTCGCCCGGGGTGAAGGGAAACCCGCAAAACCCTTCACAGGCCGCCTTAAAACACAATTCGACTGACATAAATACAATTCATTCAATTTCAAAGAGCATACAGGGCATATTCTTGGAACATGAACAATTTCAAATCATTGCAAAACACGTACAAAAAGTATAGATGTGAGATATTTGTAAATGTGCAGTGTGATGATGGTGACTCATTCGCACCAAGCAACACTCACACTATAAACACTAACACAAGTTAGTAATGACAGGTACCAATACTAGTGCAACTGGTTAGGTCTCCCAAAACCCAATCATCACCTCGTTAGCTAATTACAATGCATTCCCACGCACTCCTAAATACTCTCATCCAAGCACACAATGTACATCTAACGAGTGTTAAAAATGGGGCGCTCCGGCCCTAAAATGACGTCATACCTAGAGTCGCCACAGAGTCATACTGCCACATAATATCTCTTTGCTCGTGGCAGGATGAATACATCACATGGACCACTTTGAGGCTAAAATGACTAGTCTCGCATTCTTTTGAAAGTTCTTCTTGAAGTATTTATTGATAAAATAGAATGTTTAAAAAGTCATTATTGAAACTGAATAACGAGTAACTAGCAATTAAACCCTGCTTGTAGTGTGAAAACTGTTGATAAAGGAAACTTAAACATTGCCAAAATACTCACTCACTGCAGCTTGATGGAAGTAGTTCCCAAGTTTTCTTCATTCGACGTCTTCTCTGGTGGACGTCTTGCTGACCGGCGGGCTTGGATCCCAAGGGTCTGAATCCAAACCCATCCGCACTGTCCATCTTTCCTGTGGTCCCCTCTCTATCAGTGGGCCCTCGGATTCTTCAATCTCCCGTCGACGTCTCGGTTGATCCATCACCTATTGGCTGTAAGAGAGCCGATTGCTATACACAAAACATGCCCTGGAATAGAACGGCTGCAACGATCAAAACTCTCTCAAATATCACACGATTAGGAAAATGACGGCATGCCGAACGCCGACCAAACACGACAAAAGAACAAAAATCAATCCATCAAGGCCACACACAAATTACATTGGATCAAGGGCACACGCTTAAACTCAATCGAATTACATTTCTCATGGTCCATATTTGTGACCATAAGTGCTGGACTAAAATGATAGCGTAAGTGAATCTTTACGCCTAAACAATATGATATATCGCGCCTTCGCAATATATAGTGATATATTAAAATCATTTTAGTGCATATCATCATCCTAATTTCTAAGCAAGTTCATCGGAATTAATATATATTAGAACTCTTCAGAGTAAAACAAGCATTAAATATTCTACAAAAACTATATTAAAATTACTAGATGTATATGAAGAAAATGTCAGATGATGCATTTTAAATGCCATTAAACTGCTGTTTTCGTAAAAGTTGAACGCAGAACACGTATTCAAATAATAATAAGGGACAGAAAAACACCAGAATACTCACTTTTCTTCACGCGATGAAAAGGTTTCATCATCTTTCTTCCCTCCTCTTTCGAGGTGTTGTTTGGTAAATGTCTTTCTGCCTGAAAGACATTGAATTAGTAAAAACAAAAAGTACACACGGTGTGAGTGGTTCCAAAGATGGAAACTCCCTCAACCAGCACAGGATTTGAAGAATGACTGCCGACCGAACACAAATCCACCGGACTGAGAAGGATGAATCGATCACTCCGGGTCAAGCACACCTTAAAATTAACACTAATCTCCTTCTTGCTTTTGAAGTGCGCAAATGCACTTCGAAAGTCACGTTAAATGGCTAAATGATCGAATACAAGACGATACGTTCAGGTCTCCCCATCCGTCGCCGTAAATCATAATACAAATATCGAGTGATTTAATAGATTTGCAAACACTTTGACCACTACTCCTTATCTTAGATAATGAATCGAAATCTTAGTGGTGTGCTAAACATTTTCTGCCATCTGCGTGAAAAAACAACATTGGTTGTCTAAAAGTGTAAAATTGTGAATGAAAATCATTTTTTGAAGGAGACTATTTTCAAAAATAATGTCACGAATAAGTATAAACTAAAACTAAAGTCCTGAGCATGAGATAAAAAATGAGCATATTGTCTGAGTGGGTATTTTAACTCATGAGCAATTAGGTTGGCTTGCGCGGAGACACTGGATACCACTGGTCGGATAGGGAAATCACTTTTGTGAATTTTCAGAGACCATGGTATCTGGGCGATTTGGGATTCATTTCTTAAAGTTTGATGGTAACACTCGGCTTCAACAACACTTCACATGAGGCCAAATATATCTTTATGTCTCTCTGGTGTTCTGCAGTGGAATCACGAGGCAGACTGATTATTTTATTACACATAATGGAGTCTTCTAATTTTTTCCATAGGACTCCCTTTCTAATACCTCGTCCGTATTCCCCGTATCTGCTTTCGTGAAAATGATCTTAATATTTGAAATGGATGTTTCAAGGGGATATTACCTTAATTATTTTTCGTGAGCCACATGATCTCACTTGTGGAAATTTATAAATTCCTGTACTTAGCTATTTCCCTTGAAATGAACTGTTCAGGTCCTAAATTTCCGTTGCCAAGGGCCAATTCACAATCTACTGTGAGATTTATAAGGACCTTAATGGTTACTCGGACGCTGGAACTGTTCATGAAACCTTTTGGGAGAAGACTCCATTCATCGGGCTTGAAAGTGTTGTTAGAGAGATTGATAACCCTCTCGTTAAATGTTAATTGAATGAATTAGGACCGCATTGAAGTATTTCGGAGTGATTCAGCGAGCAAGGCACTGGTGGGTGAAAAATATGTTCATAGTAGCAATCCGATGTTTGATCCTCAACTTTTGTTAGATTTAAGCCATAATTGCGTTTCTGGTGTACTTGATAAACATAACAATCCCACATAACGGGTTGTAAATAACATAAGCCTCAAAGAATTGAAAGAAAACATTTTTGGGAATTTATATTTCAGTAATAAAGGTACCCGGAATACCAAATTCCATTCTAGCGAATCAAAATGGGGGCTGTTTGCATGTGTTGCTTTGGAAAAATGCGTTTGTTTATGATATAAGTATATGTGTATATATATATATATATATATATATATATATATATATATATATATATATATATATATATATATATATATATATATATATATACTTATATATGAAATTAATTATTGGTGTGCATATATACGTATCCCTCCATGTCGGGATAAATATACGTGAAACTCTTATCATTGGCCGTGAGGCGGTAGAAATGTCGATGCAAAAACTGTTAAAACTGCAAAAACCGAAGTTACATGACTCTTGAATGATTACAAAAAAATTGAAAGATTTCACTTTATTTGTGGATCCGTCGTAGCAGTTTCGTGAATTATATGTATATACTTAATGTTTACAAAATATAAACAGATTACGTGAACCAATTCCTTAAGGGCTTAATTTAATATCTTGGACGAGCTTGTTTGAATGAAAATACTTTGTAACTTCCACACTATTTTTATTCGTACTACCGGTTTCAACGCTTCGGCGTCATCATCAGGTGGGGTACCGGTACCTGATGATGACGCCGAAGCGTTGAAACCGGTAGTACGAATAATAATTGTGTGGAAGTTACAAAGTATTTTCATTTAAACGAACATGAACCTCCACAAAGTTGAGCCCGAGACCATAGAATTCATCTTGGACGAGGGTTGAAAATGTCTCTTGGCGTTCATTTTTCCTTGTTAATGTCATGACCAATATTAATTAACAACAGAGAAAGATGTCATTTAAAAATGACAGAGATTTCAAGCTTTTGTAGAGAATATCTTACAGGAAAATGTTGAAATATTTTTATTCTGAACATTCCTTGTACATATGCCCTCACTAGGTTATGAAGGACACAAAGGTCTCCAGCGTCGTAAATATTGACACTACGAATACACAAAATTGTTTATTTTCAGTGAGACATGTCCATAATTACATGATGTTAAGTTGGTAGTTATGCTCTTAATATGAGTTGAGGAAATAATTGTCAGAATTTTGAACTTGAGCATGTGCGTCAAAAATTAGGGACAAAAAAGAAAGGGCGTAATAGGAAATGAAACTCAATAAGGCCGTGGGGGTGGATAACATTCCAGCGGACATGCTGAAATGTATAGTAAAATGTGGGAGAAAGAGGCTATATGGGCTGATTCGTAGTATCTATGAAGAAGGAATATGGCTGGCAGACTTCGTGAGATCAGTTTTAGTTCCTATTCCGAATAAGGTAAAGGCTACACCATGTGAGGACTACAGGACAATAAGTTTGATATCCCACGCTGCTAAAGTTGCTAAATATTCCTAAACATTTCAATATTTCCGCGGGAATGTTATCCGCCCCCACGGCCTTATTTAGTTTCATCTCCCTTAATGCCCTTTCTATCTAATCGTCGAGTATGCCTGGAGCTAAGCTGTCTTCCGCTACGTCATATTCTTTTTCAATGTCTAACTTTGTTGGTCCAAGTTCTCTACTATACAGTTCTTCTATATACTCCTTCCATCTCGTTTGTATCTTTCCTGAGTCAACTATTACCTCACCCACCTTATCCCTAACTATAAGGATAGATCTTCTTTTCTTACTTCCCGAAAACGATTTAACTTTGCTGTACAGCGCACCGATTTCACCCTTCCTCTGCAGACTTTCCATATCCCAGCACTGCGTCTTCCCCCATGCTTCTTTTGCTTTATTTGTTGCCCGCCTAAATTTATTGTTTAATTCTTTTTACTTCATTTTGCCTAATTCTGTATTTACGTTCTTCAATTTTCGCCGCTCAAAACCACTGTATATTCCATCATGTTAATCTTGGGAATGAAAATTGAGGTAGTTTCCCGTTGCCTTCCCCAATAGTGTTTTTAACGTGACACCATCACTTATTGGCCGCCGCTTTGCGGTCGGACGCCATTGCAGCTGCCTCACTGAGGAACAGACGCTGCGTGGACTACGATTGTACGGAAAAACTGACATGAGCGGAACAATAATGGGCTGACACAATACAACACAAATAGAAAAGAATAGACACCTTTAAAAGAACACTAACACGGTAAATTGTTCGAGCTTTCGGCCCTCTCAGAGGCCTTCTTCAAGAGAGACTAAAAATATGCTATTGCAGAGGAGAGGGGAAAGAGCTATGGGCGCGGAGGGGAGGTGTGGAGGGAATGCTGGGAGGGAAATTAAATATGGCGGTTTAGGGTGGGAATGTTAAAGGAACGGAAGGATAGTATGTAGGCGGATTCTCGAGTTCTCACCTCTATGTTAGTGGCTGAATCTGGTAGGGATTCTAGGATGTTAAGAGCAAAACACTGGTCGAATGAAAGGTTGTGGGAATTGGCGTGTGAAGGGATAGGAAGAGAAGAGAGTGAGGCAGAATTGCAGGAGTACCGGTGATTATTCATTCGGATGGATAAGGGGGTTATGCATTCACCTATGTAAAAGGAAGTGCAATGTTTGCATGATAAAAGATAAATTATACTTTTTGAGAGGCAATTTGTCACGGGGGGCGCCAAAGGGCTGGTGGATCTCAGGGGGGGTGATTGTTCTTTTAAATGTGTCTAGTCTTTTCTATTTGTGTTATATTGTGTCAGCCCATTACATATATATATATATATATATATATATATATATATATATATATATATATATATATATATACACACCACAATCAACACATATATATAAACACAGTAATCAATCCGAAGGTCCGTTTAGTAGGTGATGGTAGAGATCACCCTGTACTAAGCCCTATACGAAAAGCCCTATGTGAAAATTAACACATCAGGGGAAGGGCGGCCAGTTCCTTTCCCTGTGCCGGTTATGGTTTCCCAGGAAAACCTGATACCCGAATAATCACTTTAAGCTCGGGTGGAGCTGCAGTTGCAAAGAGTGCCTTGCCCGGGAATCGAACCCGAGACCCTCTGGTCAGCAGTCCAACGCTCTACCCACTGGACTACCGGCACCCACCTATACATATATGAAGAAGAAGATGAGAAAATTGAAACGGTTAAATAAGAGAAACTGTCGACAGTGGAGACAGCGTTTCGCAGGTCAGGCACGTGGACCCTCTTCCTGCCCTCCCCTCCTTCTCTATCTCCCTCCCCTCCGCCCATACCCTCCGTTTCCTCCGAACCCTTAGGAAACATGGGCAACCGTCCAAGTCAGATGCACACATTACTTGTTATCATCCTTTCGACATGCTTCCCTTCCAAACCACGTGACCCGTCAGAAGACATTTGACATCGAATTTGTGTACGTTCAAGAAATCTCGATATAGAGGTAAATGAGGAGATGCATGACCAGGCATTGCTGTTGAATGAAGACATGTGTTACCTGATGTGCGGAAGTTTATTAGCAAGGTAGGGTATGCCAGCACCGGATCGTGGAATAAACGACGCCTTAAAGCAAGAATTGGAACGTGGATATGAATTAACCACCAACAGAAGGAAGAACATGTCACATCAATGAAGGCAATCGATGATGGAAATGGTGGCTGATCCTTACTGGAAGCCACTGGTGGAATTGGGAAGACATTCCTCATATCATTGCCATTGAACACTGTTCGTGCGAGATCGGACATTATGTTAGCAGTTGCTGCTTCTAGAATAGCGACCACATTGTTGGAAGGATGCCGTACAGCTTTTTTACTGTTAATGTTACCGTGAAACTTCCACAATTCCGAACAAGTGTCATGTAACATTTCGAAACAGTCCACAATGGCCAAAACTTTAACAGCATCTTAAATCATCATATGGGGCGAATGCACGATGGCGCACAGACGCGCATTGGAAGCACTTGACCGGACGATGAAAGAACTGCACAATGACTTGAAATGCTTTCGCGGCGCAATGATTTTACTGTCCGGCGATTTCCGCGAAACAAATTCCTTTCAACAGTTATTCCAAGATCGATTGCTGCCGATGCAATTAACGCTTGCCACAACTCATGAAATATGAAGCGCTATGTGAAGAAACTTAAAATGACAACAAACAATAGGGCTACATTGCTAAACGATCCATCTGTTGAAGATTTATCCAAGCAATTGTTGACTATCGGTAATGGCCGTATTCCTGTAGACATATCGAACGGATTCATATAATTTCCTCGCAATATTTGCAATTTTGTTTTATCTAAAGATGAGCTCATTTACATTGAACATCATTGATAACCACAAAAATCACAATTGGTTGAGTGAGCGAGCAATTTTGGCGGCCAAGGACAAAGATATGGATGACTGAGACTTTGTAATTCAGTATCAAATCGTTGGTAATATGCATTCATTCAAATCTATTGACTATGAAACAAATGAAGACAAAGTCACCAACTAGTTATCCATCTTACTTTTTCAACCCCTTGGATTTGCCTGGCTTACCACCGTACAATTTACAGCAGAAGGTTGCCTTGGTGGCAATGATGCATCTTCATTAAAACCAACCAAAACTATGCATTGGAACGCGTTTGGTGAAAAAACTGATGATCATTATGATTCACGTGACAATACTCAAAGGAAAATTCAAAGATGAGGAAGTTCTCTTTCCCAGGATTACCATGATCCCAACCGATATGCCCTTTGAGTTCAAACGGATTCAATTTCCAACTCGTGTGCTATTCGCGATGACGATTAACAAACCACAAAGCCAATCGTTTCGTGTTTGTGGTATGAATTTGAAAAACCAATATTTTTCTCAATGTCAATTATATGTGGCATGTACACTCGATGGTAAACCATCCGCTTTATTTGTTCTTACGCCTGATAAGAAAACAAAAATTGTTTTATAGAAGAAGGCGTTTGACTCAAGAGAAAAAAGCCGAATTTATATATGCATAGATCGAATATGGAAAATGCGTTTCTGACAAGCCATTGCAATATTTTCTGTAATTTTATTGAATTATTTCCTTTTCTGTTTTAACAATTAAAGTATAATTAAAATTGGTACAGCCGTCCTTGATTTATTAATGGTTTAACCAAAGTGTTCAATGATTGTTAGGCGTTAAAAGGTTCACCAGGTAAGCTAGTAAAAATATTTTTTTTTAATTAGACGCTAATATCAGATTCTGAAACCCAAACGGAATTCATAAATTATCAGGTAGTCTAAAAAACGAAACGGCCTCAGTTCAAGATTCCGGAAATTCTCAGGCTAAGTGAAGCACGTGACGCGCAAATCATACGTTGGATAGACAACACGCAATTTTAATGCTAGGTGCAAGGAACAGTTGCCTGAACATTAGAACGACCGACTTGAAAAACCTGACGTCGGAGCACACATTTTCGAAATTTCCCATCATATTACTCTTCCGGTTTCATCGCTATATAGGCACACGTATAACCTCAAAGCCGACGCCACTGAGAACTTAAACTGCAAATGGAAGGAGTGAGTATATCTTGATGAATAGTAATCATTTTACGCCAAATGTTTAATCCAAAGAGGCACGCGTCTGTAGCTATCTTAATGGATCCATATATAGATCCACGTTTTCAGGATATCACTTGCCCCTGCACACGGTGTCGCACGTAATTACGACACTGATTACATTTTCAGTAGGAATGATTCTCCTTTGCAAAAGGAATTGGAAGAAAATCTCTTCAAATAATCGTTTTGAGGAAGAAACATTTTGGTGAGAAATGTGCGGTGGTGGGCGAGTATCTAAGAGACGAGGAAGAGAGGGACGCTTAAATATGACCTTCACTGGACGAGGTCAATTCGAAGTGGACCAGTTTAAGACTGATTGATCAATGTATGCATAGAAAACAAGTTCACAAAATATATTTTAAGAAATCGAGAAATCTCAACTTACGATAATTCCTATTCGCTGGAGTCTCCGAAGTTCCATTCCCTAGGGATCCTGATTTCATTCCTGCACTTCCAGACATTCTCCCACCACAGTGAGCCATTCTTCCCTTTTCATGAAATCATTGTCCACACACGCACACACACCAATTGCATCACTGAACTGAAATTAATAAACAGGTTAGATACTAAAAATCCAAACACTTCAGAATGTGCGTGAACATTTTTCCATTTTTGTTATATAGAGCGCTTTCAAAATAATGGCCAACCACTCATATACATACGACATTGCTCGATAAACCAGGTTGGTTTTTTAATAAGAAACTATCCGGTTAGGCTTCTAATTAAATTATTTGCAAGTCTTTGAGCTTCCATTGATGAAAATGCTTAATGTTTGCCCATCAGCAGTCGTCTAAAGTGAAGGTATGGTTGTTCGAAACACGGAATTCATCGTCGCTAATTGAGCAATTTCCCACAAAGAGAGAGTTTTCGACTCCGGTCCGACCAAGAGAAAGACTCTAAGTAAAATGGGGCGAAATGGACTGGAGGACTCTTAGCACGCAGAGACATTGTCTTTTAAGTTGGAGCGCGTATGCTCAGGTGATTTCAACCAACACCGCTTTCTTGGGTCAAACGTTCACACACGGTGGTCTCCAGTTCCTTAAAGTTTAATTAATATATGAGATTACCCTTTCAATGAGAATGGAAGCAAAATGCAATGAGGCATGACGAGTACTTTCGTTGAAAAAAGTAGCGACATTCAAAAATCTCGGGTATAAGAAACTTGAATCCAGTGTAACGACTGGAGAGAACTAAACGTCTACAAAAATTAAGTGTAAGTGAATTTAGAGTAGAAAATGGATTGAGATTTTGGTTCCATGGCGTAAAAGGGTTAAATAAGCAATCTTAGTCACGACTGTTTGGAATTACACATCGTACATCGTCGCGTACCACAATCGCTCCGTCTTCTCGGCATTAAAGACAATGCCAATGTAATGGCATGATTTCCCATTTCATTGTAAATTATGATGTAAATTCACTTTTCACTAGGATACATCAAAAGGATAAGATATCAGCAATCTCTCGGATCGGTCGACAGTCGTGTTCCATAATTATGAGAGAATGGACACGTCTATTGCTTTCGCAGTATTAATAATATATTAACCTATTAACTGAAAGAATTCCACCCTTTTTCACGATTGCATCACATAACATAAGTCAACCAACATTAATCACTTTAAAGGCGCGAATAATAGACAAGTATGCCCTCACCTCCATCCAGCACGACGACACGTGACCATCTGAGCGGATTAGTCAATCGAAGGAATAGCAGGTGGCCGAAACCGTGGAATGACGTCATTTGGAAAATTTGAAAATGTACTGTTAAGTTAAATTTTAAAAAGTAAATTAAATCTGCATAAAATATTTCATTTAAAATTTTGGCAATGTCATTTCAAAACAATTTTCTCATTATTAATTAATATTTTTAATTCAATATTATTTTTCTTTAGTATTTCAATAAACTGCCATAGTACGATTTGTTACCACTAGATGGCGCTAAGGGAAATAGGTGGCCACTGGCACATGCTGACTCGGGACGGCGCGGCGAAGGCGCACATTCGCACAGAGACAGGTACCTGAGAAATATCAAGTCGGATCTTTGCCCATCCTCTACTTCTACCGGAGGAATTCCTACAGTCCCTTCTCCTGGTAAGTAGCATTATTATTTTCTCTTGAAAACATCTCGGTTACTTAATATTTTACAGACAACGTACTTCTTAACAAATGCGTGCTTGACAGACGTTCCTTCGGAAAACGAAAGCTCGAACCTCCAGACTTTTCCGTCTTATTTCTTGAAAGTGACTACGCGGACATTTAACATAGAACAAAGCAGGAGTAAATTCTTTCCCTCTCGGAACGTAGCTTGAGAATTTAACGGCTGAATGTCGACATTTTACTGACGAGATGTTAGGGAAAACTGAGGATTTCCTTGAGGACGTAATTTTCCTTCGCTAGCCAGAAATATATTCCCCGGGCAAAGAACGAACGCCATTGTGTTGACTGCGTACTTATTCATTCTGATTGTTTTTTTGTGTGTCTGTTCTCGTGACACACTATTCAAATATTCACTCGTTTTACCGTCATTTTACTTTTTGCTTGCTTTATGTGGAGGGATGAAATCTCTGACGCCAATTACGTAGAGCAGAAAGCTGAGTTACCTAGGGAATAACGTGACCTTTTGTTGTTTCATTGGCCTTGAAGGAAATAAGACCATGAAAGTCCATTAATTCTGTGTTTGGATGTTATTTTTGAGTGTATTTTCATTCATTTCGGTGGCCTGAGTGATTATAGGGGATTTATATTCCTGGGGAAGTGCCAAGTTCAGGAAGTCTACGTATGACTCAGATTAAGGAATATAACTGTAAGTGCAATCAGAAAAACAAAAGGACTCGAATTGGATGGACATTCCGAGAATACAAGGGTGCAACCATTCATCCCGAGAATACAAGGACGAGAGGGACTGTCAGTAGCACGCATTAACCATGTTCCTTTATGTTTTGTTAAGCTGTCTTCCACCCACACCCTTCTCCATGTTCCCTTTTAAGGATACTAACTCTGTAAAACAGCAAAGTGCTCATTTGCGAAGGAAACACACTCTCCCATCAGTCAATTTAATACAGCTTTGAACCTGCGTTTTGATTGGACTCCGTTTTGTGTTTTAATGGAAGGAGGCAAACACTTTCCTAGACGTAATCATTTATTGTACACATCGGTGGTTTTTCCTGATAGTATAACCACCAACGGGTACCCTTGCGTCTTTCGTTATAGGAGTAAGGTATTGCGGTACCGGAATTCTTTCTACACCCTTACTTCCCAATTCCCTGCAATCTCACCGCTGCCAAAGGACCCCCTTAGTCATAACGACGCGAATTTCCTTAACTGTCACTCATCCCCCTCCCACCAAATCATAATTACTACATCAGAACATATACATGATGTCTACTACATAGGAATTAATTTTTTCACAGTCATGTAAACGCGTCTTCCATTTTAATCTGTCCCTCTTACCTGATTTATTTCAGATATCTATTTTGTTATTCATCCCATTTCAGAGGCCTACTTTATTAGAACCCATACACGATGTCTACTTCACAGGAATTTATTTTTCACTCTCCCGTAAATTGATCTTTCATTTCACTCCAACCCTGATTTATATCATGTCCTCATTTTTTTGCTCGAATTCGATCTACAGTTCAGAAGTTGATACAAAAAATTCGTCAAAATCATCACTTCACCATAAGCTTAAAGATAGCGCAATTATGAATATACCTGGTCCCGTGCTGCGCGAGGGGAACCAAAAGGAACTTCTTTATAGCCCAAACATATATCCGAATTTGAAAATCGGCGGGTAAATATTTTGAACCGACTTGTAATGCTTATTATGCTGTTCATTTGCCGTAACGACAATTTACAAGTTTCTGCATGCACTTGTGACCCTAATGCTGACGACATTGAGAATATATTTAAACTATGACAAATACAGGCACACCGTTGAAGCAAGGAAGCGCATTCCGCGAGTGATCCAATTTCGTTTCAAATTTATTTTTTGGCAATATAGAAATTTGCGTATATTGGTCATTATATCTTGTTGCCATTGAATGAAAAAATGATGAATTTCCTTCGTATTCTTATAGTATAGACATTTTTAAAGGGTTAGATAATTATTACTGGATAACTCACTGACTGTCTGGTGAGCGTATCAATGATTGGCTTAATAAGGGTGATAAGGGAAGGGAAGGAGAGAAAGGATGAGGAGAGGAAATCACAATTATCAATTTGGAGGATCCAAGAACCCTTGTTTCCTCATTCGCTCTTTTTCCACGCGCAATTATTTATGTCAGAGGCTTGCAGTAAACTTACCAACCATAAACGGAGATAATATGCAAAGTTCCTTGCACTCGTGACGACATTTCGAGCAACTGTATTAAAACTGTATATTCCCGGCATTAAAATGTTCACCCAGAAAATCAATTTTTTCCTCACAACTTCTCACCCCCAAATGAGCATACATTGACTTTCGTTTCCGCTTTATTTTCTCTGACCAAACATTCTCTTATCACGCTCGTTTACACCCTCCGATTGTTTTTCTAACATTAAGAATATCCCCAGCGGTTCCTTCTCATTCCCTGACTGAAACGAATTTTCTATTTCCTCATTTTCCCTTTCAAAGTATTTCATTGATCTTTCTCCATCTCCATATCGCAAAACAATTCAACCAATACTTTATCTCGTTCAACAAAGACAAAGAATCCATGATTAATTGGGCTTCCTCACACATATGGGTTTATTTCCGTCTTAATTTCCATACCAAAGAACCATTTCTAATGATTTCTTTTTATAGGTTTTTCGTAGGTTTATAGCCATGCTGAAATTTCATCTTCGTTTCTTAAATTCTAGGCCTGCTTTCACCCCAAATATTTTCTATGCGTACATGTATTTTCGATGTCTGCTCTACCAAATCTTTCTTTACTTGACTCTATAGTTATATTTGAGTTTCTTGTGTTCTACTGTTTAAGGCTTCAATTCGTGGAAGTATTAAATATCCATACTAACAAGGCTGTGTGTATTTTTCCGCAGGTTTTTATTTTCGTTCCTTTTTGTCATTTATTTCATTAATTTCAATTTCCTGCACGTTGTTCTTCAGTGAATAATGGCAATTTGAGTGATAAAATAATACTTGTTTTGAAAAACTCTCTCGTCAAACCTTGATGCACGTTTTTTAAAGTACAAGGTAACTGCTTCAAGCGTAAACAACAGCGCCGTTTATTACGTGAGATTGGAAAAATGAGGGGATTAATATTTAAAGGGTCCATACAAATGGGTGAGGTGTCAAGAGTTACCCGATAGTAATGGCAGGACCTCCCCTTCTGACCCTTCTCTTATTCCGGGATCAGCCCATTTGACGCCCCTCCACACTTACCACGCGCTCCTTCTCCCTCCCTATCCCCCCCATCCCTCTTCCCCCTTCCCCAATCATCGTGTGTGGGCGGTATTGTTCGGTATAATGGATGCATTTATAGGTATTCTTTTAATCGCCATCAGAAGCAAATCTCTCTACGGGAAGTAATCTATTAGCCACCTTATTTGTGAAAGTTCAACGCCGCGTGCCCAGCGCCTCCTTTTGGATTCCGATAGAACCTCTCACCTCCCCCCAAGGGATCGAACCGGTGCTCCAATTCTTTGGAGCACCCGTTCGATCCCTTGGGGGGGAGATGCAAATGATAACTCACTTCGAGAGGGACGGAGTCGCCTCTCGAAGCAGGTTATCATTTGCATTAAAACTTTCCAACGACTCTTATTTTGGACATGGATATTAATTTAATTTTCCTCGGGTCATAGTATTTCAAGAATATGGCACAGGTGTAGTTGTGAATTCTGTTCTCATTTTTGCTATTTTTTAAGGTCGTCTTAAGAAGAATATTGTCCCGTCATCACGACCAATCGAAGGGCGCGAAGCAAACTCGTTGCGGGATTCTGGGTCCGATGTACCATGAAGAGTGAGATGTAATTGATCATGTGAGTTATGAATTTCTCTGATTTTAAAAATTCGTCCTAAAATACCAATGAATGCAACCTTACTTGCTAGATATTCCCTAATAAAAAAATGGCAAATCCTTTTTGGTCCAATTTATGTAATTCAGCTTACTTCTTGTAGGACTTCCTCGAAAGGAATATCGGGCCCTGTGCGCGACGAGTCGTCGGATGCAGGGCACCTGGAGATCGTATCTCATTACCTTTAAGGACCACTGGTGTTCTCGGTGTTTTAATTTATGTGGCAGGGATGCGAAGGTTCATCTAACACTAGGGTCTCCCTCAACACCTTAACGTTTGCAGTTTGACAAGGCCAAAACAACTGAAAATAGCCTTACGCGTATTTCCTTTCAGCTGTTTGGAATTCGGACTATTTGGACCCTCTCCATCTATCCGTACTCCAGAAACAATACTCTGGCCTGACTCTCTCGCCAAGTCGAAATGTTATTTAATTTGGCGTTCGCTGCATTCGGAATCGAAACAATGAATTTCTAATTAAGTGAAGGCTTACATGAATAATTGCAGAATTCGACCATGATATACTGTTTTATGGAGAATTAACATGTAGTACACTTGATGTTCCTGATTGGAAATTCGGGTTTGGAAGGGAGTGTGAGATCCATGGTTATTGCTTTTGATACATACGAAATAACTTTTTATCTTATTTACTATGCGATGACATAGAGTGTTCGTTATTAAACAAGTGCGTGTATCATTTATGCCAACTGCTTCTTCAATTTTCATTTTGATGATTCTTTCGAACATTTTCCCCATTTCGGGTAGTAGTGTTATGGGTCTGTATGCCTCAGCATCGGAGGGGTCTTTTTCCTTAGATTTCAAGATGGTGCATAGGACACCCTTTTTCCATGCCGCAGGGAAGTACTTGTTTCTGAAACAGTCCTGTAGCAATCTAGTTAAATAGTTGAGGATAACCGGCTCGGCTGCGGTTGAGGATAGCCGGCTCGGCTGCTTTGATCAATTCAGCGTTTATGCCATCAAAGCCTGGGGCCTTTTACATTTTCATCTCTTTAATCGCGGTTTTAACTTCTTCATCGGTGATATCTATCTCCGTACATTACAGATAAGGGAGGTTAGCCTCACGCCTAATTACTTTTTGCTCTTCAGTTTCATTTTATGCTGTTCATCCGGTACTAGCGTGTTGATGATGTTGGAAATGGTTTCGTCCAGGAATAGAAGCTCCCCTCTGGCTTTGGTCTTAGCTGAGTATGTTGGTAGGATTTTAAATTTTTCCCTTGCGATTTTATATATTAACCCCCGGGGGTTTTCCTCAATATTTGACCTCGAGAATTACTCCCAGCTTTTTTCCTTGCTTTTTTGCACTTGTTGTTCATAGTTCTCCTTTGCCTCAAAGTACCTTCTTTTGTTGATGGTACGTTCTTCGGGGCTAATGCTTTTCTGTTAAGTTCTCCGTAGGTTTCTACAATTTATCTTAAGCCTATGAAGTTTCTCATTCCACCATACTGTTTCCTATCGTCGTGTTTTCCGTTTCGGTCAGAGGGATTGAGGCCAGAGCGGAGCCTAGCAGCGCCTCCGTAAGTGATCTAACTCGTGCATCGATGTTGTTATTGCTTGGATCCCATGGCAACAATTCACATTTGTTCCAGGTGTTCTTTGATAATATCTCCATAAATTTTCTTCAGTTTGCTGCACTGATATTGAATCTTCTTTGATGAAAGTGTTCATTTTCTATAGTCATGCCAATCTGGTATGTGACTAATCTGTGATCGCTAATGGATAGTTCGGCATGAACCTCCCATCTGTACACGTCTCGTATTAATGTCGAGTTGCTGATGTTTGGGTCTATATTTGAGCAGCCTATTGTCGAACTAAAAGTGTACGGTTGCCCTGGTTCGTTTATTATATACAGATCTTCGGAAGCTATTAAGTCCTCCAATGCCCTGCCACGGTCATTGGTTTCCTTACTAAAACATATTTCGTTCTTTGCGTTAGAGTCAATTGCGACTGGTATCCTTTTATTTTTGAATTTATGTATCAGGCTCTTTAATTCTGTGATGTATTCTTGGATGTCCTCCGATGCTGGCATACAGGATGGTGGCCTGTATATCCGGAAATCAATATCAATGGTTTCCTATAAGCCCGAATTTCTGCAGCTGCGAAGTGATTTGTTGTGCAGTGCTCAAAACTCAAGAAATCATAATTTTTTTTAAAGACCATGATGCTTGCAAAAAAATCTTTCTTTGGCATTTGCTCGTGTAATGCACGTTTGCACTCCGAATCCTGGGATTTTCCATTTTCTTTCATGACTGTTGCTGTACACATATGGTTCCTGCTTCAATATAATATCTAGCCCAAGATCCATTGCTATTTTTCTTAATTCATTAGTATTAACCTTTGCCCGTTGAAGGTTGATTTGCCCTATTTTTATAATGTGGTTTTTAGTCCCCATAATCGATCAGCTCTATGATGCATTCCAGTGCCTTCTTTAGACAAGGGCATTTCTTGTCACTGGCTTTGTGGCTACAATCTTTTATGTCTGCTTTCTTGCAATTCATAGAGCAGGGTGATTTTTCTACAGAGTTGCATTTCCTGGAATCATGGTTTTCGGAGCAATGGTCACAAACATCCTGGTCTGCATAGCACTTTTTGGCAGTGTGCCCAAACTTTTGGCACTTGAAGCTCCTCGTTGCTACTATAAAGTCCTTCACTCTATATGAGCTAAACTCAATGAAAGCCCTTTCTCTATTTAACAAATTCTTTCTGCTAATGGGGTCTACCTAGATTACCCAGTTTGCTGTTTGTTCATCTCTTTTCCCAAATTTAAACAATGCTTTCATGTGGCTACCTGCAGATAGGTCATTTTGGTTCCTCAAAGCTTCCTCAAGATCCTCTGGTGTTACGCTTGATTTAACCGCATATAATGTCATTCTAGGGAGAACCTTAGCTGGTTTCCTTATCAGTAGGTAATTATCGGCAAATCCTTTGCAATTCTTCAGTTTCTCTTTGATATCTTCGTTTTAGGACTCAATTTTTATAGCTTTCTTCTTTGTCCTAGTGATTTCTTTGATTTTAATGCCATGTTTTGTGGGGTTTAATATTTTTAGTACCTTCATCTTTGTGTCGTCACTTGTTTCTTCCTCCACTCCTTCCCCTGGGGTTATTACTACAGTGTACGTTTTGTTTGCCTTCTTGCTCCTTATTGGAGACATCTCGCTCATCTTGCTATGAATGGAAGCGATTTCAGCAAAAGATGGGCCCTCTGCAGGTTTCGAACAGGAGAGCTTCAACTCTTTTCTAACTATTTATCTTATTATTTTTACATTTACATCATTGTTTTCGGACTTGGCCTCTAGTTTTCCTAGAGCCCTATTATGACTATTTATCAGTGTCATGAACAAGTCCGCCAATTTCTTGATTTCGACTTTTTTTAACGCCCAGACTTTTTCACTGCCCACAAGACGACGTCACTTGCTACACTAAACTGGCTTGCTAAAGAACAGAGGTCTGCCTCTCCATGAAAAGCATCAGTCCCTGCCATTGCTGCATTTGATTAGCACTGCACTATGTGATGCTCAATCCCATTTATTCCATACCCAATGTTTAAAGATGATTCAAATGCTCGTTGATATGATAATGGGCGCTTCAATTAGACCTAGGGTTCCAATTTACGGAAAAAACAGTCGGATTTGCTCCAGTATTATATACAATAAATGCAGTGCTGTCAAATGTCTGGCACTTCAGGTATACCCTATGTCTTCTGGTTACAGGATGTATGCCACCAATCAAAGAATACAAAGAAAATCTTACCCAACAAAGATGTTCAGATCATCCCTCATCGGAAAGACCGCTAACTAACCCCTGCTAATCCTCTGAAACATGGATGAACTCTTAATACTGCCCAAGATATCCCTGAGAAGAGCCAGTCACTCTTGGGGCCCAAAGTATGGTGCATCTTAGAATCGCAAGTCAACTTTATTTTGGCTTTAGTGTGTTAAAACTGGGATGCATCTTCAATTCGAAGGTGTCTTAGATTCAAAGAAATACGTTAGTTTGTTAATTCGTTTCTTTTTATCTATGATTCATTGATATCTAATGCCTGAACTGGCAGAGTGTAAATCGACCAGATATCCAGAATACAGTGCAAAACAAAGCAATAGTTGAAAATAGGCATTAAAATTCAAATGAAGAACCTCTTACAGAAAAAATTATGACAGCAATTTCTGGATCACTGATAACAAAATTATCCACTGTTCGTGGAAACCTTAATTGAGAACAGAGAAGGACCTATGATGGGAAACAGCTGCTCCTTCTCTGAAAATTCACTACTTTGCACTTTTTTAAGTTTGATTCTAGTTAGTGAGAGTCTAACCAGCATTGTACAGCATTAAGGTCATCTGATAAAGCTGATCTGTCTTCAGGATACTGGATATTAAGGTTCACCACTGTACCGTCATCAATCAAAGGTATCTTACTTGCGACTGCTCAGTAAATGTGAATTAAGGGAAGTAAGAATGAAATGGGTCCCATTACACTTCCCCGTGGGACACGTGAAGTACCTTCTACTGCAATCGATCCAACTCTATCTCTGACTTCTCTTTATATTCAACCATT
Source organism: Hetaerina americana (assembly GCF_022747635.1). Lineage (NCBI taxonomy): Eukaryota > Metazoa > Arthropoda > Insecta > Odonata > Calopterygidae > Hetaerina > Hetaerina americana. The sequence goes on along the minus strand of NW_027286806.1, from coordinate 270,142 downwards.
CAAATAGTTTTTGATCCAAGTCCGGATATTCTTATCTCTACCGTATGCTTCTAGCTTCATCAGCAGTTTGCTATGAGCTACTTTGTCGTAGGCTTCCTTGAAGTCTTGAAAATGGTCGTCCACTGGAACATGGATGTGAATGTTGGAGTGCAGCGTGAGGCAGTGTCTGCAAGAAGCCTCTGGCCACAAGAAACTGTGCAAAGAAGGGGAAGGTGATGCGTCAGTGGATGACTACTCATTTTAAGGAGAGATGTTATATTTGGATAAGGTATGGTGGTGGCAAAAATTGCAGTTTGTCTTTCTCCTATCCCTCATCCAAGTTGGCGTCAATGAGCCTTAGGGAAGCAGTAAAAATGGCATAAACCAGCGCAGACAAAATTTTCATCCAGTCAAAGAGTCCTTACATTTAAATGTTAGAGTTGTGCATATGGTATGGCGATACTCAAAGGGTCCTCAGTTCCTGGGCTCATCTACTCCTTAGACATATCTCTTGGTGTTCTTAGTCTTCAGCCATTGAGCAACTTACAGAAAATAATAATAAGAGCACCCACTGCCCCACACCATGAGTTTCTATTCTCCCTAACCTGGAATTGAATATATGATCTGAGTGCTGGACACTTTGTCCTTCAGCCACTTCACTTTTCCTTCAGTATACCAGTGACCCTCTAGAAAGTCATAGGAAATGCAGTCATAAATGAAGTTAATTGTGGTGTCTAAGTCCCTTGAGGCCCTTTCATTCCTGAGACATGTCTATTGGTTGTCTTAGCCTCCAGCCATAGGTGGATTTAGTGGGAATGATGCTCTCCTTGCATACTTATCCTTTTCCCATTAATCATGCCCCAAGAATGTTTAGGAGTAAAGTCTGCTTCTTCCATTCAACCAATTTCCACAAGTATTGGCCTAGTATTGTTGGGTCCTGGGAGTTTTTAATACCTTGGAGTATATCTTTGGCATTAAATGGAATACGAGGTGATGTAATTGCTGACCAATTAGTTTGATCTTACGTCCTCTTTTCCATCAACGTACACCTGCATCTCCTTGAAATCTGTGTTAAAATATGATAGCGATGAAACTCCAATCGCAAGAGTGGGTATTATCCCACTACAGCACAGGGGTGGCAGAAACTATCTTTGTCTGGCTCCTATCATTAATTCTGTCGGTCCATCCATTTGCCAAAAGTGATTGCCTTTGTGTGTGTTCAAGGTGTGGCGATTTCTTTCCCAAGGCCAAAACCTGTGTCCACTCTCTGTGGGTTCAAGAGGTGGATTGATACACCATTGGCTGATATTATAGGATTTATAATTAATTTCCTGGTCCTAGCTTGAGGGGAGATTATTGTTCTTGTTGTATTATGTTCATTGTTTAGTCTACCAGAATGGTATGTGGTGTGTCCAATACCTCCACTTGCATTGTCTAACACTCGTCCCTCACTTAATTGACGATGAATTTTGACAACCATGGATGGATGTCAATGAGGTATGTTTAAATGGTTGAAACTCTTGGACAGCGGTTGGGTGTACCATGACACTGTGTCCACAAGAAGCCTCTGTCTGTGGTATCCATGGTTCGTTTGTAGTCTCACTGCAGTTATTTTGAGAGAGAGGTTTGCATCAAAGGGAGTTGTGAAAGTTAACCCTCTCCATTGGAGGACTAGTTCTGAATGCGTAGTTGCAAACACCAATTACCAGGATCTGAGGAAGTAATAAATGTTTTCCTGTTACTTGGTTGAGTGCCTTTGGTGCGTGTGTTGTTGCTTTGAGTGGTGGTTTGGCATTGAGGGTTGTAGGGGAACCGTGAACATTCCCAAGGCAACTTGTTTCCAGTTAAGTTGCGGAGGGGCGATTAGTTTCTAAGACTATTTACTCCATGGGTGGCCAGCTATCCGAAGTCTTGCACAGTGTTTTGAGAAGTAATTAATGGAATTTATGTAATTCCTATTATTATTGGAAAATGCTGTAGATATTTGATAATAGAATTGAAGCAGGAAAAATTATAGAAGAATTGAGACAATGGGATTAATCTGTAGTAAATGTGGCGGTTGTGATTGTAATACCAAAATGTAATTAATGGCATGTAAAATTGCTGCTGAGTTATTTATATTTGTAACAACATGCTTTTCTAGTGATATTTAAATGTAAGTTGCCTTCAATGAGTCGTGTTTTCTTTCAGACGGAAAGAAGTTTATCTGTGGACAAGATCATTTAATTATTCAGGCCACAGAGACTTCCTGGGAAGGAACTGATGTGATTCTGGATAATAATCAAGCATAACACCTCCTTTTTTGTACCAATTGCATCCTGCTCAAGTAACTCTTATTTACCTTGGAAATCCATTTCCGTTACCTTTCTGAAAGGCTGGAGGCCAAAAAATGTCTTCAACTAGTCGTGACTAATATCTAGGCATTGAATATTGAATAATTTCCACAGGGACTCCTTGGAGATAGACTCCAGGGCTGTATTTCTGATGTTAACCACATTTAGAAGGGTTGCTTTGGGCAATAATACCCTGGGGAAGTTGCGACAGCCCAGGACAGTCGATTGTCAAGATTACAAGATTATTAAGATTCATTTAAATAAAGTCTGCTCCATTCCACAGGTTTATCGGCTGAACAGTGAACTGATATATGCAGTTATGCAGATGGACTTCCTATTGACATAAAGTCATGAAGTAAATATTTTTGCACAAAGTAACTAAGTAAATCTCCTAAACCATCGCATTAATCTCACTATATTGGACATATTATGCTTGGTAGTAATACTCCCTGTAATCACTAGGGATTTTCTCTTGTGCAAATGGAGCGGTGGAGGGGGGTCTGCCTGGCAGGGTAAGGTAGAGGGGGCTCTTAGCAACAGACTGACACCAACCTCAGTTGCCTGCGGGCTGTCGTTGAGTGAGGACACCGTTTTTAGTGAAGCAAGTTTTTTGTCCGCGTCGAAAAACAAAATGAATCTGAATTTAGAGCAACGTTATTCCGTGAAGTTTTGTGGGAAACTCGGGAAGAAGGCAACTGAGACCCTCGATATGATCAAGCAGGATTATGGGGACACTGCCTTAAGCCATTCCACTGTATTTGAGTGGCACAAGTTGTTTGAAGAGGGTAGGGAGCTCGTTGAAGACGATTATCGCTCCGGACGGCCGTCGACGGCAGGAACCGACCTGAAAGTGGACAGAGTGAAGACACTGCTGAACACAGACCGACGCTTAACCAGTGAAGAAATTGCAGACCAGTTGGGTCTGTCTGCATCCAACGTCCAACCCATTATTCTTTCACAGGATTTGGCCATGTGCAAACTGCTGGGTGCTTCATCATGACAACGTGCCATGCCATGGCGTGCTCGTCATCAGACAGCTCCTGGCCAACTACCGCATTGCCACGTTGCCGCACCCGCCCTATTCTCCTGATCTGGCACTACCAGACTTCTTCTTCTTCCCCCTGATGGAAAGACAGCTCAAGGGATGAGGTTTTGACTGGATACAGGCCGTTCGAGAGGCTTCGACGAGGGTCATCAACGGCATCCCCAAAGAAAATTTCCAGCGGGCTACGGAGAATGGGAGCAACGTTATACTAAGTTTGTAGCAGCTCAAGGAGCATACTTTGAAGATTATTAAGTCGATGTAAGTATATCGTCGATAAAATTCTTGTAAAAAAATCAGTCCTTCGACTTTTGGGTTGGACCCTGTAGTCCTCTCAAATTTTAACATATACTGAGGAATATCCATTTGCTGGAGGGTCACAGCCATGTACTTGTAGATCAAAGGTCCAGAAAAACTGTTGGTTGACAAGGGACACTTAGTGTTACCATCAAGGGATGGTCATTGCATCTTTTAGAGAAAGACAAAATTCGCACTTTTCCATGGATTTATTTGTAACGTACAAAGTGTTTGTTTATGGAACCATCTTCAGGTACAAGACAAGATTCAACTTGTGTTACGTCATGTTAATGTCTGTTAGAGGAAGGGGGGAGGAGTAAGGTAGGCTTGGACTAAGAGGGGAAGTTAATTTGTTTAAGAAAATATCGTTGCAAATGGGTAATTCTCCTGGTGGCAACGGTCAATGAACATACATACATACTAGGACAATAAAAACCGATAGGAGATGAGATATTCTTACATAAAATGGCATTTCCACATCACATGCAAACAATATTTTAATAAACTTCAATGAAGTTTATCACCCAGCAACTGCTTTAAATTTATTTTTAAATTCTGAAAATTGGATGGAAGGGGCTCAAACAAACCGCCAGGTGGCCGGTTCAAATCAACAATAGTTCTGTTAAAAAAAAAGTATTTTTTCAGAGTTGTTTTTTACATTTTCATTTTTATTTTCAAATTGTGGTCGTTTTTTCCCTTAAGGTTTGGTTTTCTGGAAAACCCAAAGAAACAGAGAAACTAAAGAGATGGAGAGGTAAAAAGAGGGGGAGAAGGTAAGCATGTGTGGTCATGGTTTGAGAGGACGATAGCAGGTATCTGGTAGGAGGGAGGGAAGAATAAAGAATGTTTAAGCGGGAAGAGAACACTGAAGAGATAGAGACCGGTTTAGGGATTAGGTTAAAGTGATTCTAAGGAGGAGATAATTAGGGAAGGGTTGTTAGACACATACAGTGTCGTGTCTCCTCGTCATCGAGGGAATATATGAATCTCCATTTATTTGCAATTATTAGCGGCCATCCAATTGAGGCCAGCGCCCACTGAATAAGGGGACTCCATCTGAACTGTTGCTCTTGCCAACAAATTATCGGCTTCCATGCGAATACTTAATGTAATATTACCCTGAAATTACTTGGAATTGTGCACTTGAATCCCTCATTAATTTATTTATAACAGATTTACTTCAAGCCAAAGGCATGAATACTGCAGTTTGTCCTTATCATCTTCAAATATTCCGATGTAATTTGCTGAATGGAGCTCCACATTATTCCAGATAACTTGATAAGCTCTTCCTAAGTCCATGATTGGTCTTCAAGCAGGGTTCCGGCGAAGTTTTTCAGCATTCTTGCCAGTTCTAAAGGTCGACGATATGTCCTGAGTGAGGTTTAGGTCATCAAAATGACCATTCTCACTTTCATTTAAATGAGAAGACCTTTGATATACTTGACTCTTTCTCATAGCACAATCTTTTCTGACATGACAGCAGTTTCTGCAGCATTGTTCCCAAATCTGTTCCCTAAGCTGTTCATTCAGTCAACAACTGCTCATTTTTTGCAGCAAAGGGAATTAATTGTGTAAGTTATTCCTCTTCATGATAGGACTAGTTTTGAATAGATGGTTGAAAACTCCAATAATCTGTATAAGAGGGAGAAGCTTTTGTTTCCCCGTTACATGGCCTAGTGCCTTTGGTGTGTGTACCATTGCTTCAAGTTGTGGTTTGGCATTGAGGGTGGTAGGGGAGCTGTGAATATTCCCAAGGTGACTTGTTTCCAGTTAATTTGTGGAGGGACAATCGGTTTCTAAGATTATTTGCTCTCTTAGTGGCCAGCTATCCCCAGAGTGGCAAAGGATACATTGGAAGAAGAACTGTAGACCCAAGATGAATCCCTGCATCGTCAACGGAATATTGGTTACACAAAGAAGTACCTCATGAGTCAAGTGGCTGCCTCGAGGGTAAACGGGTGTTTTGAGAAGTTTGATGGGGGATGACGTGGACAGGAGTTCATTGATAGAAATGGGGGGAGAAAAAAAGTAACTTAAGATAGTACAGTTCCGATTTAACCCAAATTTAATATAGTATAGGAAGAACAGAGTTTAAAGTAATGTAGTAGGGTTGTGCTTGGCACTTCCAAGCAGAGAGCCCCAGCCTAACCTTCCTCTTGGATTGCGAGTACCAGACTGACTTCTTCGGGATTACATCACTCACCCTTTGTCCATACCACCCATCCCTCTCTAGGCACAAAGGGGGGGATAATACCATTACCCATGGGTTCATAGTCCACAGGGAGTCAGCAGCAGTGATTCGGATGCTCAGACCCATACAATTACTTAGTCACCAGTTATCACTGTTGGTCCATAGTCTACTTTGAGTCACCAGCGGTGATTTGGATGCTTAGACCTCTATACTTCAAAGTTGTACCAATGGGGTTCCTTTTCTCTCTTATATATTTACTAGGTATGTAGCTCTATATTGATGAACATGTTATCGCAAGAAAATTATTCCAGGTATCTTCAACACTCCTGATTTTGCTTAATTTGTCAATTCTAAGAAAAGAACAGTTATCTCACATTTTAAGCCATCATAGTAAGCTTTATTCAATAAATAATTTTTTTTCTTTGGTTTGTTAACCTTTTCTACGCTTAGGGAAAATGTAGCGTTTACAGCCCTGTGATCGCTGATTCCATCAATAACTCCTACATTTAAGACCCTTTTGGATATATTAATAGCTAATAGATCAAGAATGTTATTTCCTCTTGCTGGTGAAGTGAATAATTGATGTAGGGAATTTGAGGTAAACGTCAATAAGAGGGACTCCCATAAATCCTTGTCTTTACCTCCATTTATAAAACTGTACGAATCCGAATCTACTGTGAGAATATTAAAATCGCCACCGATTATTAATCTATGCTCATTGTTGTGGGATGTAAAGCTTTTTATCTGCCTTTATAGATCTATTATTGAGTTAACGCCAGCATGGGGTGGTCTATAATACGCACAGACATATATTCTTGGGTATACTTACTGAGCACTAGACACTTTCCATACTATTATCAGGAAATAACTCAGCTCTACTGATGGTAGAGTTTTTAACCCAGATAAACACTCCTCTTCCGACTCTATTCTGTCTGTCGTTTCTATAAACTGTGAAGGATTTGGAAATATTTCCTTATCTGTAATATCATCTGTTAACCAACTTTCAGTTCCTATAATGATATCTGACTCTATGCTATGAATGAGGTGATGTAATTCCCGTATCTTATTTTTTAAACTTCGGCAGTTAACTACTACTAGGGAAATTATTTCTTCGTCTATGACCTTCTTTGTATTCCTTGTGGTCTGCTTTCTGGTGATGCCATGGAGTCTTTTGGGTGTCTTAATACACGAACAGTCTATTATGTGATAGGAAATTCTTTCTTTTGTTTCATTAGCACTGTACATACTTTGAGAAATCTCTTTAGGCAACCTAGTATTGTGAGACCCTCTAGTTGACCAACACTTTATAAAATTGCTATCAGGGAAATTTATCTTTAAATTTCAACTTATTCCACTACCTAACCTATGCATTGGCCTAAAAAATATCTACATAGCTTGAAGATCCTATGAGCCACCCGAACTGAGGCCTCAGGGGTGCAGTGGACCCCAGAGCAGTTCAAGGGAGCGCGACAAGACCCGAGCACCGGTCTCAAGGCCACAAACTTGGCTCCCATGTCCCGACAGAATTTCCACAGCCTTCTGTTTAGAGACTGAATACGACTCCAAACGTAAGCACCGCAGTCAGTCCACGGGACAATGCTGCATATGGACACCAATAAGTCCACACCAGATGCATCCCACACACGATCCACTTCGGATTTTTGGTCCCCAAAGGCACCCAAAATCTTTTCGGATCCGTTCCTGGAAGCATCATTGGTGCCGACATGGGCTACCAACCACAGCATGGAGCAATTCGTGCCCCGGACCGCCGCCCCGACTGCAGCCGTGGCATTTCGAATTAACCCCCCTTGGCATACAGTAGGAGGTAACCCTCTGGTTTCTCACGTCCCTATCCGACCTCTCCTGCAATGAGGTCACCAACCGCCAGACGTTGGAACTCCCTAGCAATAAGATTCCCCCCCTCATTCCCAGCGCAACTACCCCTAGGGATGGAGGACATCGAGGATTAGGGTGCACTCTTGGCTGTGCAAACAGGTGTCTTGATGCCATCCTCGGACAGCGCCACGAAGCCATTGCTGACAGGGATGGGTCGGCCTCCACCACCCCCTCTCCCGGAATCCACCTCGCGGCTGCTATGCACCTCTTGGTTGCCACCTTCGACTCCTCTGGCCGATGGGAAGAGGTCACCACCAGGCGAGAAGGGCCGGCCACCATCGCCTTCAAGACCAACTTATTAGCATTTGCACCCGGGACACCAAACTGGTGCTGCTTGTGGTGCGGGAGGCAATGGGGCAAGCCCCCGGACCCGAGGCGGCCGCATACCCAGTCAGCGTGGAGCAGAGCTCCGCCAATATCCTCTCTAGCTTGGTGACGTGGGCCTTTGGGAGCCATCGCTCTTTCAATTCATGGACGGATGACCTTTGGGTAGATATCCTATTCCCGATTACTTTTTAAAAGTTAATAGAGGTTTTAATGCCTAGGTTTTACACTGTTATAACTCAAGTGGTTTGGAAAATGGACTTGCGAGGTTTATGTAGCTCAAGTAGGTGGGTAAGTTCGATATGTGCGAAAGTATAGGCTTATTGCAAATTAGTGGTCGAGTGAGGGTCGAGTACCCTCGCAGCGGGGGGTTCAGTAGCTGGTGGATGACGCAAGGGAAAGGCTGTTGACGCGGGGAAGGTGACCTTGGTTAAGGGCGAGGGGAGTGTATAATTGAGAGGGGAAACTAAGGAATTTAGGGAGAGTAGGAGAAGTGCAAGCGTGCTACTATTGGTTTTGCGTGAGCGTTACAGCTAAATAGATTAAATACGAAGAGAAATGACAGTGGTCAAACTATATGTATAGACCGCGAGGAATACAATTACATCTACTTAGGCCTAGTATACATAAAAAAAGAAGCGGCACTCAAACACAAAGAAGACACAAAACTATATTTATATATAATAATAATAATAATAGATATTTATAGTATGTACCTCTAGAAATATACTTAAGAACTAGAAAGGTTAATTAATGCAACACTAAAACACAGGGGAAACATACCAAAACATGGTAGATAGACAAGTACGAGCTAAATACACATGCAAACTACAAGCAGCTCTCTACACTTATCTCATATTTTATCTTAAATTTAATGCAAATTCCCCCCTACATAAGAACTAAGAATTTGATTCACAAAGTTAAGGTAGTTGAGCAGAATATCCAACACAAGAAAAATACGTCAAAAATAATAAGCAAGGATAAAGGCAACTGGAACAATGATGTCACTTTAACAACAAAACACGAAGATGTTACTTTGTAAGGACAATTGATAATGTAATAATTTAAGAGACTCGAACAGAATAAATACTTAAGTAGAAAAAAGTTAAAATAGCTATCTAAGATAAGGACTACAATAAAATGACTGGAGCAAACGATCAACTATCATGGTAAAAAAGTAAATTAGAGGAAACAGTCAATTCAATTCAATTTATTCATTCACCATAAGCATAGAATTATGCATGGCTTTGTCAATACACGTTTTACACTTCATATCAATAAAAAAACATTATGCAAAATATCAAAACAATATGAAAAATACAAAAAAATACAATTTACAATTTTTTTGGGATTAACACATTCCAATTATACATTTAAAATGGTATGCATTAGAAAATCATCTACACTATAGAATAATTTACATGAAAATTGGTATTTTCACGGCACACTTGAATTTAAAGGAACTTTTGATATTTTTGATATAAGCAGGCAATTTATTGTACATAAGTATTCCCTGATGATCTATCCCTTTAATCGTTTTATTTACTCTGGGCTGACTTACATGGAATGCATTTTGGCTTCTCGTATTATGACTATGAAGGTCACAATTTTCAATAAACATGTCTTGATTTTTGTTAATAAGAGACACTGTTTCAAGAATGTACATACAAGGAAGAGGAAAGATTTCTAGTTTTTCAAAAATAGGTTTACTGGGAGCTCTATTATTTTCATCCCCCTTCCACCCCATCACCTTCTTCATTTATATACATATATATATATATATATATATATATATATATATATATATATATATATATATATATATATATATATATATATATGTGTAGAAATATATAGAAATATGTACTACTTATCACTACTCTTAATATATAGCAAGGACTAAGCAATTATTCCCCTCCCTGGACCAAAACCTTGACGTGGTGGAAGGGCTTGTGTGTTCTGATGACCCCTAGAGCTGTGCTGGCGGGTGTAATAATAATTGCTCCTGGTAGGGTCACCCATGCCAGATAGGTCGAAGGTTAGGAGCCAGACGAAAGGTAGTCCATGCAGGGTCTGTTTCTCAGAGGCGTCTGACCCCAGTGGGGGGGCAAGTAAGTGATGGAGTCATGTTAATAACACTATTGAGTAAGGCAATGGGAAACCACCTCAATTATCATCCCCAAGATTAACCTGATGGACTATACAGAGATTTTGAGTCCTGGCCACCACAGGGCTCGGCCCAATCAGCTGTTTGTCGTGCCCAGCAGTGGGGGAGGCAAGGCTTCCGTGGTCGTCATCCCACGAAACCTTTGCAAGGGAAAACCAGCAGCAGCAGGACAGAAGACGCAGGAGAAGAAGACCAAATTAGTTATAATACAAACGTGGAATCCTAGGACAATGATGAGGTCAGGGAAATAAGAGAATGTTAAGCGAGAGATGGGAAGGGGAAATATAGATATTTTAGGTCTATGCGAGGTGAGATGGAAGGGTAGCGAGGATTACTGGAGTGATAAGTATAGAATAATATACAGCGGCGGGGACGAGAGCCAACGAGGGGTTGCCATAGTATTAAATGAAGAGGTAGGAAGAAGCATAGTAAACATAGAGCAGGTAACGGATAGAATACTACTAGTGGAAATAAAAGCAGAACCGACAAACTTGGTTATTTTTCAGGTATACATACCACCGAGCAACCATAAGGATTAAGAGGTCGATAGGATATACGATCAGTTAGAGGACATAATCGCGTGTGTTCCTGCAGGGAAACATTTTACAGTGATGGGGGATTGGAATGCGACGGTAGGCGAAGAAGGAGATGATGTTGAGGTAGGGGACTACGGTTTAGGCATGAGGAATGACTACGGGGAGAAGCAATTCAGTTCTGCAGGAGACAGGGCTTAGTCATCACCAACACGTGGTTTAGACACCGCAAATGATGCAGGTATACATGGAAAATGCCAGGTGACTCAAAAAAGTTTCAGCTAGATTAAATCCTGGTTAGACACAGGTTTAGGAACAGTGTGATAAATTCACACAGCTTCCCAGGAGCGGATGCGGACTCTGACCACAATTTAGGGGTTATGAAATGTAGCGTCCATTTCAAAAAGATAAGGCAAGGGTGGCAAGTCAGAAAATGGAATGCAGAAGCATTAAATGGTTTGAAAAGGAAGGAATACAAACAGGCGGTAGAGGAAATCATGGAGGATGGTAAAGAGCTAAGTACTATCCAAGAAAAATGGGAAAGTGTAAAGAGGCAAGTGGTGGAAGATGCAATGCGAGGATATGGAAAGTCTGCAGAGCAGTTAGAGATAAAGCGGGTAAGGTAACAGTTGACACAGGAAAGATCCAGGAGAGATGGAAGGAATATATAGAAGAACTGTATAGTAAAGAGCCTAGACCAAAAAAGTTAGACATTGAAAAGTAACATGACGTAGAGGAAGATAGCTTCGGTCCAGGCATACTAGACGATGAGATAGAAAGGGCATTAAGGGAGATGAAACTAAATAAGGCCGTGGGGGTGGATAACATTCCTGCAGAACTTTTAAAAGGCTTAGGAAAATGTGGGAGGAAGAGGCAATATGGGCTCATTCGTAGTATTTTTGAGGAAGGAATCTGGCCGGAAAACTTTGTGAGATCAGTTTTAGTTCCTATTCCGAAAAAGGTAAAGGCTACATAATGTGAGGACTACAGGACAATAAGTTTGATATCCAACGCAGCTAAAGTTGTTCTCTGGATCATAAACAAAAGGATAGAGAGTAGGGCAAATGATTACTTAGGGGAGGATCAGTTTGGGTTTAGGAAGGGGAGAGGTACGCGTGATACCATTGCAGTAATGAGATTGATGTGCGCCTACTGTGGCCAAAGCCCGCTCCGCAGAGCGAAGACAATTCAAATCTCCCGGCAGCGGAGAATCTTCCCCTCCACCCGCGCTCCGATGCAATAGGGGGAGAGTCTGCCACGTGGCGAGCGCGACGTCACGATGTCACGTGGTCTCCCCTCCCACGGAGTCCCCTCACCGCTCGCCCATTGGCTACCGCCAGGGCATGTGAGCGATACGTCACAATGTCACGTGGTCTCCCCTCCCCCGGAGTCCCCTCAGCGCTCGCCCATTGGCTACCGCCCGGGCCAGGGCAGGTATATAAGGAGGGACCTGAGACCCGAACAGACAGAGTCGGAGGTGGGAGTCCATCAGGGAGAGACCGCAGAGAGAACATCCTCGGTCTACTCCGCTCCCCTCTGATGGAAGCGACCGCAGAGAGCACATCCTCGGTCAACTCCGCTCCCCTCTCGAGGAAGCGACCGCAGAGAGCACATCCTCGGTCAACTCCGCTCCCCTCTCGAGGAAGCGATCGCAGAGAGCACATCCTCGGTCAACTCCGCCCCCCCCCCTCTGGAGGAAGCGACCGCAGAGAGCAAATCCTCGGTCAAGTCCGCTCCCCTCTGGAGGAAGCGACCGCAGAGAGCACATCCTCGGTCAACTCCGATCCCCTCAAGAGGAATTCGAGGCAACCAGGACCAAAGCAACCGGACGGATGCCGCGCCGCCTCCCAGCGCCAACCGAGCTCGACGCCGCACGGAGGACCGACCCGCCGCGACGCCGCCCCGCCGCTCCGACACTCTGCCACCAGCACCTCCGACGACCACCCCGGGATCATCGCCGACCCTCGAGGACTACCGGACCTGGTTGGCCGAGGCCGCCCTTCCTACGTGGCCGGTGCTGAGTCTCCTGACGCCGCCCACCCCGCAGTACCGCCTCCGGCCCCTGGACTCTCCAAGGACGCCCTACGCAGAGGTGCCGAGGCTGCCCCTATTTGGCTCGCCGGACCGTCGGGCTCCCGCGACCAGCCAGAAGCCGGACAGGACCCCGGCCGCCATCCAGCTGCTGGAGCTGAACCGGACTACACGCGCCCTTCAGGCAAACGACACTCGACCTTCTCCCTGGGAGAAGGTCCCCTTTACTGTAATCCTTTACTGGACGGAATAAACGCCCTTCGGGGTAATCAACGGAACAGCAGGGAGGTTTATTTTCTCCAGCAACCCCAGCCCTTACCTGGGCAGAATGCTCACTCGCTCTCGCGTTTCGGGGCGGGTCGCACAGCCAACCCCGGACGCCAGCGACGCGACAATTGGCGCCCAACTAACGGGGACTACGACTAGCTGCATGGAGAGCAGCTGGGATCCACGGGCCCCTCTGACTGACGACGCCCGGCAACCAGCGACGAGTGTCCCACAGACCCCACCGAGGGACGACGCCTCAACTTCGGCAGGCGAGATGGACAACGGTCGCGGAAATGCACCAGACACCCAGTCGGTCGACACCGAACCGGGAGACGTTTCCACCATGGCGACTCAGCCCATCAATGGAACACTCGCTGCAACCATCACGGCTCTTCCGAGAGAGCCTTACCAACACTCGGTGGCGCCCAACCTAACTCGCACCCGCACCAGGGACCAATGCGAGACTCCAAACTGCAGTGGGGTGGGGGAACACCTGATCTCCTGCGCCTGCTGCCACCATTGGTTTCACCATCTCTGCCTAGGATGGAGGGACGAAGCCAGGGACACAAGTGGTCTACAGTTTGTGTGCGGAAGATGCACCCTGCCGCAGCAACGCAGCCGCCCACAGCCATCCTCTCCGGAACCCGCCTTCCGGACACCGTGGCCGGAGTTTTTCGGGAGAGAAGCAGAGGACCCAGAAAGGTTCCTAAGAGATATGGAAGCTGCATTTCGGGATGACCAACTACCAACGACATGGTGGGTCCGCAGAGCGGAGCAACAACTCCAGGAGGAAGCACGGCGATGGTGGACACCGTACCGGGAGTTCTCTCTTACCTGGGGAGACTTCAAAAACAGGCTTCGGGGACGTTACGACACTCCAGCCCGGAGAGCGCTTATACAATCCAAACTATTTGGAAGTACTCAAGCACAAAAGGAAAGCGCGGAGATGTTTATCCTGAAGAAGCTGCAACTGTTTAAAAGATTATTCCCGGACGGGAACCAAGAAACCATTTTGCCGACATTAATAGAACAGCTTCTGCCACGGATAAGGCAAACGCTGCGCGCCAGCCCACCAAAAACCACGGAAGAATTAATACGGCTAGCAAGCGCCATCTCAGCGGACCAGGCCGAGGACACCAGCCAAGGCCGACCAGCAGGAGCACCTAAATGCAGATTTTGTCCCGGACATCACTTCCATCGGGACTGCCCCGAAAATCACGCGGGAAACGAGAGGGCGGGAAAATACCAGACCCCTTCAAACCCGCCCCAGCACCCATAGGGGTCACACATCCCACGGAAACGGGCCCAGAAACAACCGGGCGCTCGCTCTTCGTAGCGGGTTTTGCGCCAACTGGGGAGGGGTGGGATGATGTGCGCCTACTGTGGCCAAAGCCCGCTCCGCAGAGCGAAGACAATTCAAATCTCCCGGCAGCGGAGAATCTTCCCCTCCACCCGCGCTCCGATGCAATAGGGGGAGAGTCTGCCACGTGGCGAGCGCGACGTCACGATGTCACGTGGTCTCCCCTCCCACGGAGTCCCCTCACCGCTCGCCCATTGGCTACCGCCAGGGCATGTGAGCGATACGTCACAATGTCACGTGGTCTCCCCTCCCCCGGAGTCCCCTCAGCGCTCGCCCATTGGCTACCGCCCGGGCCAGGGCAGGTATATAAGGAGGGACCTGAGACCCGAACAGACAGAGTCGGAGGTGGGAGTCCATCAGGGAGAGACCGCAGAGAGAACATCCTCGGTCTACTCCGCTCCCCTCTGATGGAAGCGACCGCAGAGAGCACATCCTCGGTCAACTCCGCTCCCCTCTCGAGGAAGCGACCGCAGAGAGCACATCCTCGGTCAACTCCGCTCCCCTCTCGAGGAAGCGATCGCAGAGAGCACATCCTCGGTCAACTCCGCCCCCCCCCCTCTGGAGGAAGCGACCGCAGAGAGCAAATCCTCGGTCAAGTCCGCTCCCCTCTGGAGGAAGCGACCGCAGAGAGCACATCCTCGGTCAACTCCGATCCCCTCAAGAGGAATTCGAGGCAACCAGGACCAAAGCAACCGGACGGATGCCGCGCCGCCTCCCAGCGCCAACCGAGCTCGACGCCGCACGGAGGACCGACCCGCCGCGACGCCGCCCCGCCGCTCCGACACTCTGCCACCAGCACCTCCGACGACCACCCCGGGATCATCGCCGACCCTCGAGGACTACCGGACCTGGTTGGCCGAGGCCGCCCTTCCTACGTGGCCGGTGCTGAGTCTCCTGACGCCGCCCACCCCGCAGTACCGCCTCCGGCCCCTGGACTCTCCAAGGACGCCCTACGCAGAGGTGCCGAGGCTGCCCCTATTTGGCTCGCCGGACCGTCGGGCTCCCGCGACCAGCCAGAAGCCGGACAGGACCCCGGCCGCCATCCAGCTGCTGGAGCTGAACCGGACTACACGCGCCCTTCAGGCAAACGAAACTTCTCCCTGGGAGAAGGTCCCCTTTACTGTAATCCTTTACTGGACGGAATAAACGCCCTTCGGGGTAATCAACGGAACAGCAGGGAGGTTTATTTTCTCCAGCAACCCCAGCCCTTACCTGGGCAGAATGCTCACTCGCTCTCGCGTTTCGGGGCGGGTCGCACAGCCAACCCCGGACGCCAGCGACGCGACAAGATTATTAATCGAGAGGAATATAGAACACAACCAGGATGTATTTGCCTGTTTTGTAGCTTTCGAAAAAGCATTTGATAGAGTGAATTGGGAAAAACTAATGAGTATATTGCAGGAAATAGGAATAGATTGGCGGGAAAGGAGGCTAATCCGCAACCTGTATATGTCTCAGACTGCTCAGGTGTGAGTGGGGAATGGGGAGTCCGGTTCGGCAGGGTTAGGAAGAGGTGTAAGGCAGGGTTACCCATTATCACCGTTACTGTTCAACCTATAGTATATGCCGAGAAAATGATTAAAGAGTCAAGGAAAGAAATGCAGGTAGGAATGAAAGTGGGCAAGGAATTTGTTAAATCAGTTAGGTTTGCTGATGATCAAGCTTTAGTTTGTCAGTCAGCCAAGGGGCTGCAAGCATTGCTTAGTGAATTAGAAATTCAGTGCGACAGGTATGGGATGAGAATCAATATTAATAAAATAAAGGTTACATGATTTTCTAGAAAGATAAAGGCTGAGCTTAACATTAACATAGGAGGCCAAAAACTAGAGCAGGTAGAACAGTTTATGTATCTCGCTAGTGTTTTGGACCAACACAGTCTAAGTAGTAGGGACGTAAGGAGAAGAATTGAAAGTTGGAGAAAAATTGGAGAAAGAGGCTTTCACAAGGAGGAGGGAGTTTATGACAGGGACGTTAAGTAAGGATAATAAGAAAAGACTGGTAGAAACTTCGATATGGAGGATATATATGTACGGCGCTGAAACATAGTCATTGAAGCAGGAGGATAGATGTAGACTGGAGGCTTTTGAAATGTGGGTGTTGAGAAGAATGGAGAAGGTGAAATGGACCAAAAAGAAGAAAAATGAGGAAGAACTTGGTATGGTGGGCAAAGAGAAGGGTTTATTGGGAGAAATCCTATGGAGGCAGGAAAAATGAATGAAGGACATATTGACCAGCAAGGGGATGTTGAAGATGGTTATAAGAAGGGGAATGTAAGGCAAGCAAGGAAATAGATGGAACAGGATTGGGATGTTGGATGGGGTGAAGGGAGGAGGAAAGTACTCAGAGATGAAGAGGGACCTGATGTAGAGAAGGATGTGGGATTTTATGTTTTGATAGCAGTAATAAAATATCTATTTTGTAGTTATGTCCATTGAAAAATTTAAACCTTAACTGATGGATTACCTTAAAAAAAAAAAAAAAAAATATATATATATATATATATATATATATATATATATATATATATATATATATATATACATACACACACACCCACACACACACACACACATATATATATATATATATATATATATATATATATATATATATATATATATATATATATATATATATATATATACTATATATATATTTACATTAAATATATATATATATATATATTTACCTATTTATATATATAGGCATATATACCTCATATTTTTGGTAAAATAAATAAAGGTGACACAAAATAAATAAATATTACTTGAAGCAGGCTTCTGGAAGAGAAGGTTGTAAGTTTAAACAATGTACAATGTGCATGTCCTTTTAAGTGTTATCTATTTTAATTTAACCTCTATTGTGCCATAATTATACATCCAAGGTTTCACCAGATTCTTCATCAACGTTTGCAATGTCGCAAAAATTTGCAAAATGCCTCTGAAATGAGCACCAGAGTGTTTGCTCAAATGAGGTTACCTTGCTGGATTAGCCCAACCTTCCCCGTTAGACTTCTCCAAAGCATTATATTTTGCCTGCAATATTGAAAACAGTTGATTTATTGGTGTGCCATAAGAAGACTCCTGAACTCTTATTCTAAACACTATAAAGTTGAAGCAGGATATCACTTTCATATCGATAATAATAATGGCTCTTTCGATTGTACTCCTCACTCCGTAGTAGACACCTCAGCTATTTAGAGTCATTATGGCTGTTTATTAGATGCGGATATCTTTCATAGAGCGCCAATCACAACCTCCAGTGGAACTACAATATGGTGGGAAATTCAAAATTAAAATTTGTCCGCATTTAACCACCGTGCCCTATATATGTGTCTGTTTGTGGATGCGAATCATCTTTTATCACTAAAACACTTGAACAATTACTTCGTACCCAAATTCCACAGTCCAGCAATACAATTTTATGGCCTGTCGCTGGTCAATAGCTCGTTTCAATTTGCACCTGCACCATGTCACCCAACAGGGGTCCACTGATAAGACCATCAATCCTGAAGGAATGCTGAAATGCGAATGGCGCTTGGTGCATGTCGAAGATCAGACACTTGAGTCTAAGCTCTTTATGGTCTCAGTTATCCCATTTCCATTGCTTCAAGACGGTAGGTATGTTCATTTTATATTTACATTTGAGCCTACGGCAACGCATAGTAATGCCTGGAAAACCTTTTACCCAAACTATTAATACATACCTTGCATATATTATATTGCTTTCCATTGACTGTCTAGTTACTTTAACTAATACTTTGAGCAAATACATGTGAATCTCTCAGTGCGTGTAAATTGGTATGTTTTCATCATTATTTTAACTTTTATTTTCATTCTTTTCAATGGATTTGCATTTTTAAAATCCCCCTGCCATAATCTATCTTTAGAGACTCTGGCAGTATTGTGTATGAATAGATACCCAGCGTGGATGCCATACTGAAATACTGATAGTGTTCTCTTTTCTGCGAGAAAAACTGTTCTTAAATGTTCAATTGCAGAAATAATACTTTCTAACTCGTTTCAGTTTGTACCGCAATAGTTTGTACCTTACCAAGTTTCATTTGGTTCATTGTTTTTGTGGTAATAATGCACTATAACAAGCAGCATGGAATTGGATCTTGTTTTTAACAATCCAACTGAACCGGCACTATTTATTTGTTTATTTTCAGTTTACTGGAAAAAGGTGATATGTTCCACCGTGCGAAATTGTGTTACCTGATGTTAAACACAGAGTTGTGACCGGAGAGAGAGTTGGCCTTTGCAATATTTTCAGAGGGGCGTTGTAGATTGTGGTACAGTTCAATGCCAAAACCAAGGTACTTCTCAATCTATGTGGTGTGAAGAAGAGAGGATTGATGGAGAGGAAAGGTTCCATTCGACGTTCTTTGTCTAAGAGTGGTATAGATTTATGCGGGGGACTTGAGAATGATACGACAGTCAAACAAAGTGCTTCAAGAGATGAGATGGGAATAAATCCATCAGGCACAGCAGTAGACATGCGTTAATGATGAAATTCATTCGGAAAAGGCTTGGTCAATTCACGTCCCGTATTGAAAAGTGTGGAGAAAAACATGGCCTCAACAAAATGCCATCAAAGGAAGAAATTAATTGGATTGGATACACAGCATTTAGGGTTGTCCTGAGGAAGAAAAGATCTTATTATCCAGTGATTCTGAAGACAATAGCTCGGATCCGCAAAAGTATAGCCAATGCTATACTGGATGACGAAATCGGTAGCCTGGAGGAAATAGGGTATTTGTGTCAAGCTGGTGAACATTAATTAAACCCTTTCCAATGCCGGTGCCATTATGCCATAATCCAGGTGGAGAAATTACTCACTGTATTAGGGCAATTAGAAAAGTAAAGTCCCATATTTTTTTTCATCAAAATCCAAATTTATTCTCAATTTTGTGTACAGCATTGGGAAGGTTTAGCATTTAGCTATTTTTCTACATAGTCGTCTTAATGATAACTCACTTTTTGCATCCTTGTAAGCAGCATTTTAATACCAGCATCATACAATTCTCTCACCGCGTTGCAAAGCCAACTGCGATGACTGCTTCTCCGATATAAAAATTCATACTGCCATTTAGTGGAAGTGTACGGTTGGAATTGGATTACGGACAACGTAAATGTGCGGAAGTGGTGCAGGGAGTTCTTTTATAGCCAGGAAAATGTCCACGCTGAGCAGCGGTCCGGGCGACCAGGTTTACCATCGGAATCAACGGTGGCTCCAATTGACGAGATGGTGCGCAATAACTGGAGAATTACCCGTCATGAGGTAAATAAAGGCCTTGTTGAAGAGAGTGGCAATTTTGTCATGCTGCAGATTGTTGTGTCGGAGGTCCTCGGATAAAACAAGGTGTCTCACCAAAGTAGTGTGTTTGCATCATGACAATGCAAATGTGTCACATGAAATGATCACCCTGCTCAAAGAATTTAGCTGCTGGGACATCATTGACCACCCTCCTTAAAGCCCAGACGTTGCCTCCTGCGACTGTCACTTGTTTCCCACTCTCAAGAAACACCTTGGAGGACAGAAATCAAGTCAGACGAGGAAGTGCAAGAAGCAGCCGTCAGTTGGCTTAGTGACGCGGCGGGAAAAAGGTACGACACCGGTATTAAAAAGCTGCTTACAAGGATGTAAAAAGTGATTGATCGTCAAGGTGTTCATGCAGAAAAATAGCTAATTGCTCAACCTTTCTAAAGATGTACACTAAGTTGAGAGAATAACTTTGATTTGAATACCGTGCTGTAGATTGTCTCTTAGCTACGTTCATTAATATTCCTAAAGTTTAGTCATTGAAAATCAAGCCGCAAAAGACACTATTGGAACCATTAACACTAAAAGGACTTGGAAACCATGGATCACGGATGAGATGATTACAAAGATGGATGAGCGGCGAAAATGGACGAATATAAATACAGAATTAGGCAAAATGAAGTACAAAGAATTGAACAATAAATTGAGGCGGGCAACAAATAAAGCAAAAGAAGCATGGTGGAAGACACAGTGCGAGGATATGGAAAGTCTGCAGAGGAAGGGTGAAATCGGTGCGCTGTACAGCAAAGTTAAATCGTTATCGGGAAGTAAGAAAGGAAGAGCTTTGCTAACAGTTAGAGATAAGGCGGGTAAGGTAATAGTTGATGCAGGAAAGATCCAAGAGAGATGGAAGGAGTATATAGAAGAACTGTAGAGTAAAGAACTCAGACCAACAAAGTTAAAAATTGAAAAAGAAAATGACGTAGAGGAGGACAGCTTAGGTCCAGGCATACTAGACAATGAGATAGAAAGGGCATTAAGGGAGATGAAACTAAATAAGGCCGTGGGGGTAGATAACATTCCAGTGGAACTTTTAAAATGCTTAGGAAAATGTGGGAGGAAGAGGCTATATGGGCTGATCCGTAGTATTTATGAGGAGGGAATCTGGCCGGAAGACTTTGTGAGATCAGTTTTAGTTCCTATTCCAAAAAAGGTAAAGGCCACGTCGGTGAGGACTATAGGATAATTAGTTTGATCAGCTCAGGTGCGAGTGGGGAACTTGGAGTCCGGTTGGGCAGTGTTAGGAAGAGGTGTAAGGCAGGGTTGCCCATTATCAGTGTTGCTGTTCAACCTGTATGCATAGGAAATGATTGAAGAGGCATGGGAAGAACTGGAGGGAGGAATGAAGGTGGGCGGGGAATTCATAAAATCAGTTAGGTTTGCTGATGACCAAGCTTTATTTTGTCAGTCAGCCAAGGGGCTGCAAGTATTGCTGAGTGAATTGGAAATTCAGTGCGAACGGTATGGGGTGAGAATCAATATTAATAAAACAAAGGTTATGCGATTTTCTAGAAAGAAAAAGGCTAAGCATAACATTAAAGTAGGATGGCAAAAACTAGAGCAGGTAGAAGAGTTTACGTATCTCGCTAGCGTTTTCGACCACACGTTCAAAGTAGTATGGACGTAAGAAGAAGAATTGCGCTAGGCAAAGAGGCTTTCACAAGGAGGAGGGAGTTGATGACAGGGACTTTGAGTAAGGATGTTAAGAAGAGACTCATAAAAACTTTGATATGGAGCGTGTCTATGTACGGTGCGGAAACTTGGTCATTGAAGCAGGAGGATAGACGTAGACTGGAGGCTTTTGAAATGTGGGTGTGGAGAAGAATGGAGAAGGTGAAATGGACTGAGAAGAAAACAAATGTTGAAGTACTTGGTATGGTGGGCGAAGAGAGGGGTTTGTTGGGAGCAATCCTTTGGAGGCAAGAGTAGGATGATGGATTTTGTGTTTTGTAGGAGTAATAAAGTATTTGTTTCGTACTTGTGTCCATCCGAAAACCTACCTTAACCGGTAGATTACCTTTAAAAAAAAAATAACATATATATCCATTTATACATACATATATAAGCATATATATATGTTTCGAAAGCAAATCTGCCAGTTTGGCAACTTTAATTTTTTGCCTTTTTCCTTTAAAAGTAGCAATCCTTTCCCCCCTTTGGCTTCAACGCAAAGAACATAATCCAAAAAATTTGAACGTAACGGTGTCAAGAGTTTTATAAATGATCATCGTTGGAATATAAAAAAACCCAGAATTTATTATTCTGAAGAACGGAATAGCTCAATTATAGTGCTGCATCAAAATTTTTCTTGACTATAAATCGGCCAATATTTTTAGCCGTAAACTGTCCTTGGCTCTGTGAAATGACATCAGAAGTTATTTTTTTAAAGGTATCATTGATGCCATTTGAGTGTCTGGCTGCAGATGCCATGGCACTATGGCATCCCTGAAATAGCATCGACAAACGAATTGATATGCAGTAGTCATTTGTCAAAATCGTCCAACAAAACAATCTAAACATGAGACTTAAGAGTTAATTCAGGAAATTTTAATGCACCTGATTTTTATTCCGTTTTTACTCAATGTGAAAATTTAAGTTTCAACAATTCTAAAGTTGAGCCAACGGCATTAATGAATTTATATTCGCAACATGGGACGATTATTGTCCATTGCTTTTGAGTTATCTTGAGAATATTGAAGACTGTGATTGATGGGCAAATTGTTAAGTAAGCCAGAAAACGGAAAGAAAAGAGTTGGGATTGAATGAAAGAAGTGTCCATTATGGACACAATGCACAAAGATGCAAAGGTGCGATTTAGAGCAAAGGTACTTTCCTTACTCCACAAATATATGCTGGCCATTGAAGATGTTTTTCTTTCTTGCAAGCAAGAAAGTCGTTTCATGATGTATCCGGGCTTCGTTTTGGTAATATAATTTAATAAATAAGTGAATGAATAAATAACCATACATGGAAAGGAGTATATAAAATACGTAAAATATGTAATTATATTTAAGAATGCGAACCATTGCCTATTAGTGTACACGCCTGGGCTATCTTTCCAGCAATGCAAGTTAATACCTCGTAGCTTCATTCTGTCTCGATTTCTTCTTTGTTTCCAAATTTCCGCGTGCTTTGATTACACTTGGATCACTGCAAAACGGATAATAATAACAACAATTATATGGGGACAGTTTACCGCAATGCGAATAATCACAGTAGTAAATGGGGCGACTGGATAAATAACGAAGAGAGAACGGAATCTTAGCTTAAACCTGAAAAGTGAATACTACAAGTACTAATTAAGTACTTTTTCGGGTAAGTACATTGATAAATACCCAAGAATATAACCGAAGTGACAAGTTGATGGCGGGAGTTTAACATTAAGGAATTCAACAGCTTCACGAAGCTATATTTACCCTTAGTTTTGAAAGTACGAGATTCGTTAAATACCGGTCTACATGACATAAACAAATCGAAATACATGAACATATTAAAACGCATGCTTTGGGCACAATTACGCGGAAACCATTGTCGATCTTCATAAGTATTATGCTGGAAAAAAACCCACGCACGTCTCATTTCCTTTATTCACCATTTTCAAAATAACATCAATTTAAACACGCAAAAATCATGTTTCATGAAAACATAACGAAAGGTGCAAACAATGCAATTCTCTCAGGATACGTTCAGTAAAGATTTATCACTCAAATATTCTAGAACTATTTGGAAACCCTAATACATCGGTTTTATCACAAATACGGCACATGTCTACGTGTCAATTAGCATACTGTCATGCTATTGAGAACGAAATTAAAAGATGTACAACGCTGAATTGGTGGTCACAACACAATAAAAAACGTTGTAGTCAGGTTGCAATTGACCCAAATTCATTTATTCAACAGAAAAAACAAAGACTAAATGAGTAATGTAAACATTTTGAATGATTTGCTCAATGCTGTGCTATCAGATGCTCTACTGTTCTAAAAATGTTCATTCCTTCTCCAGGAATTCCAACACTGCCTTAACTATACTTTAAGCACTGATTCTAAACTGTGCAAATAATGCGTGAATTACACACGGCTACAGAAACTTCGGGTTAATTACTGCTTTTATGGTCTATATACTATGTGTATATATATATATATATATACATACATATATATACATATATATACATATATATACATATATATACATATATATACATATATATACATATATATACATATATATACATATATATACATATATATACATATATATACATATATATATATATATACACATATATATACACATATATATATATATAAACACATATATATTTTTTTTTTAAAGGTAATCTACCGGTTAAGGTAGGTTTTTCGATGGACACAACTACCAAATAAATATTTTGTGGCTACTAACAAAACACAACCCTAAATTCTACTCTACACCAGGTCCCTCTTCATCTCTGAGTACTTTCTTCCGCCCTTCATCCCGTCCAACATCCCTATCCTGTTCCTTCCCTTTCCTCTTTTGCCCAACATTCTACCCTCTATCACAGTCTTCAACATCCCACTGCCGGTCAACACCCCCTTCATCCACTTTTCCTGCCTCCATAGGATTGCTCCCAACAAACCCCTCTCTTCGCCCACCATACCAAGTACTTCCTCATTTGTTTTCTTCTGTGTCCATTTCACCTTCTCCATTCTTCTCCACACCCACATTTCAAAAGCCTCCAGTCTACGTCTATCCTCCTGCTTCAATGACCACGTTTCCGCGCCGTACATAGCTACGCTCCATATCAAAGTTTTTACGAGTCTTTTCTTAACATCCTTACTAAAAGACCCCGTCATCAACTCCCTCCTCCTCGTGAAAGCCTCTTTGCCTAGCGCAATTCTTCTCCTTACGTCCCTACTAATTTGACCGTGTTGGTCCAAAACACTACCGAGATACGTAAACTGTTCTACCTGCTCTAGTTTTTGCCCTCCTATTTTAATGTTAAGCTTGCCCTTTTTCTTTCTAGAAAATCGCATAACCTTTGTTTTATTAATGTTGATTCTCATCCCATACCTGTGGCACTGAATTTCCAATTCACTCAGCAATGCTTGCAGCCCCTTGGCTGACTGACAAACTAAAGCTTGGTCATCAGCAAACCTAACTGATTTTACGAATTCCCCGCCCACTTTCATTCCTACCTCTAGTTCTTCCCATGCCTCTTTGATCATTTCCTCTGCATACAGGTTGAACAGCAACGGTGATAATGGGCAACCCTGCCTTACACCCCTTCCTAACACTGCCCATCCTGACTCCCCGTTTCCCACCCTCACCTGAGCAGTCTGAGACATGTACAGGTTGCGGATTAGCCTCCTTTCCCTCCAATCTATTCCTATTTTCTGCAGAATACTCATTAGT